>NC_041234.1:52874452-52902121 GCF_002837175.3 Physeter macrocephalus | reverse complement strand
CACAAGCTTCTGAGACTGAACCAGGAAGAAATAGAAAATATAAACAGACCAATCACAAGCACTGAAATTGAGACTGTGATTAAAAATCTTCAGCAAACAAAAGCCCAGGACCAAGTGGCTTCACAGGTGAATTATATCAAACATTTAGAGAAGAGCTAACACCCATCCTTCTCAAAGTCTTCCACAAAATTGCAGAAGGAAGAACAGTCCCAAACTCATTCTATGAGGCCACCATCACCCTGATACCAAAACCAGAGAAAGAAACTGAAAAAAAAGAAAATTACAGACCAATATCACTGATGAAGATAGATGCAAAAATCCTCAACAAAATACTAACAAACAGATTCCAACAACACATTAAAAGGATCATACACCATGATCCAGTGGGATTTATCCCAGGGATGCAAGGATTCTTCAATATATGCAAATCAATCAATGTGATACACCATATTAACAAATTGAAGAATAAAAACCGTATGATCATCTCAATAGATGCAGAAAAAGCTTCTGACAAAATTCAACACCCATTTATGATAAAAACTTTCCAGAAGGTGGGCATTCAGGGAACCTACCTCAACATAATAAAGGCCATATACAAACCCACATCAAACATCATTCTCAATTGTGAAAAACTGAAAACATTTCCTCTAAGATCAGGAACAAGACAAGGATGTCCACTCTCATCACTATTATTCAACATAGATTTGGAAGTCCTAGCCACGGCAATCAGAGAGGAAAAAGAAATAAAAGGAATCCATTGGAAAAGAAGAAGTAAAACTGTCACTGTTTGCAGATGACATGATAGTATACATAGAGAATCCTAAAAATGCCACCAGAAGACTACTATCGCTAATGAATGAATTTGGTAAAATTTTAGGATATAAAATTAATGAACAGAAATCTCTTGCATTCCTGTACAATAATGATGAAAAATCTGTAAGAGAAATTAAGGAAACACTCCCATTTACCATTGCAACAAAAAGAATAAAATACCAGGAATAAACCTACCTAGGGAGACAAAGACCTGTATGCAGAAAACTATAAGACCCTGATGAAAGAAATTAAAGATGATACCAACAGATGGAGAGATATACCATGTTCTTGGATTGGAAGAATCAATATTGTGAAAATGACTATACTACCCAAAGCAATCTGTAGATTCAATGCAAACCCTATCGAATTACCAATGGCATTTTTTATGGAACTAGAGCAAAAAATCTTAAAATTTGTATGGAGACACAAAAGACCCCAAATAGCCAAAGTAGTCTTCACGGAAAAAAACGGAGTTGGAAGAATCAGACTCCCTGACTTCAGACTATACTACAAAGCTACAGTAATTAAGACAATATGGTACTGGCACAAAAATAGAAACATAGATCAATGTAAAAGGGTAGAAAGCCCAGTGATAAACCCACCCACCTATGATCAACTAATCTATGGCAAAGGAGGCAAGGATATACAATGCACAAAAGACCGTCTCTTCAATTAGTGGTGCTGGGATAACTGGACAGCTACATGTAAAATAATGAAATTAGAACACTCCCTAACACCATACACAAAAATAAACTCAAAATGGATTTGAGACCTAAATGTAAGACTGGACACTATAAAACTCTTAGAGGAAAACATAGGAAGAACACTCTTTGACATAAATCACAGCAAGATCTATGGGAGAAAATATTTGCAAACGAATCAGTGGACAAAGGATTAATCTCCAAAATATATAAACAGCTCACCAGCTCAATATTAAAAAAACAGACAACCCAATCCAAAAATGGGCAGAAGACCTAAATAGACATTTCTCCAAAGAAGACATACAGATGGCCAAGAAGCACATGAAAAGCTGCTCAACATCACTAATTATTAGAGAAATGCAAATCAAAACTACAATGAGGTATCACCTCGCACCAGTTAGAATGGGCATCATCAGAAAATCTACAAACAACAAATGCTGGAGAGGGCGTGGAGAATAGGGAACCCTCTTGCACTGTTGGTGGGAATGTAAATTGATACAGTCAATATGGAGAACAGTATGGAGGTTTCTTAAAAACTAAAAATAGAATTACCATATGATTCAGCAATCTCACTACTGGGCATATACCCAGAGAAAACCATAATTCAGAAAGACACATGCACCCCAATATTCATTGCAGCACTATTTACAATAGGCAGGTCATGGAATCAACCTAGATGCCCAATGACAGACGAATGGATAAAGAAGTTGAGGTACATATATACTATGGAATATTACTCAGCCATAAAAAGGAACGAAATTGAGTTATTTGTTGAGGCGTGGATGGTCCTAGAGACTGTCATACAGAGTGAAGTAAGTCAGTAAGAGAAAAACAAATATCATATATTAACGCATGTGTGTGTAACCTCGAAAAATGGTACAGATGAACCAGTTTGCAGGGCAGAACTTGAGACACAGATGTAGAGAACAAACGTATGGACACCAAAGGGGGAAAACCACGGTGGGGTGGGGATGGTGGTGTGCTGAATTGTGCGATTGGGATTGACATGTATACACTGATGTGTATAAAATTGATGACTAATAAGAACTTGCTGTATAAAAAAATAAAATTGAAAAACTAAAAAAAAATGAAAATCCTAAAGATGCTAGCCAAAAAGTGCTAGAGCTCATTGATAAATATGGGAAAGTTGCAGTATACCAAATTAATGAAGAGAAATCTCTTGCATTCCTATAGAGTAACAATGAAGGATCAGAACGAGAAAATAAGGAAGCAATCCCATTTAACATCACATCAAAAGAATAAAATACCTAGGAATAAACCTACCTAAGGAGACAATATACCTGTATGCAGAAAACTATAAGACACTGATGAAAGAAATTAAAGTTGATACAAATAGATGGAGAGATATACCATGTTCTTGGATTGGAAGAATGAACATTGTGAAAATGACTATACTACCCAAAGCAACCTACAGATTCAATGCAATCCCTATCAAACTACCACTTGCCTTTTTCACAGAATTAGAGCAAAAAATTTTACAATTTGTTTGGAAACACAGAAGACCCCGAATAGCCAAAGCAATCTAGAGAAAGAAGAATGGAGCTGAAGGAATCAGGCTCTCTGATTTCAGACTTTATTAAAAAGCTACAGTAATCAAAGCAGTATGGTATTGGCACAAAAACAGAAATATATGTCAATGGAACAGGATAAAAAGCCCAGAGATAAACCCATGCACCTATGGTCACCTAATCTATGGCAAAGGAGGCAAGACTATACAATGGAGAAAAGACAGTCTCTTCAATAGTGGTGCTGGGAAAACTGGACAGCTATGTGTCAAAGAACGAAATTAGAACACTCCCTAACACAATACACAAAAATAAAATGGATTAAAGACCTAAAAATAAGGCCAGATACTATAAAACCTATATAGGAAAACATAGGCAGAACACTCTTTGACATAAATTGCAGCAAGTTCTTTTTTGATCTACCTCCTAGAGTAATGAAAATAAAAACAAAAATAAAGAAGTGGGACCTAATTAAACTTAAAAGCTTTTGCACAGCAAAGGAAACCACAAACAAAATGAAAAGACTACCCTCAGGATGGGAGTAAATGTTTGCAAATGAAGCAACTGACAAGGCATTACTCTCCAAAATATACAAACAACTCGTGCAGCTCAATAACAAAAAAACAAACACTGCAATCCCAAAATGGGCAGAAAACCTAAATAGACATTTCTCCAAACAAGACATACAGATGGCCTACAAACACATGAAAATAAGCTCAACATCACTAATTATTAGAGAAATGCAAATCAAAACTACAATGAGGTATCACCTCACACCAGTCAGAATGGCCATCATCAAAAAATTTACAAACAATAAATGCTGTAGAGGGTGTGGAGAAAAGGGAACCTTCCTACACTGTTGGTGGGAATATAAATTAGTACACCCACTATGGAGAACAGTATGGCAGTTCCTTAAAAAATCTAAAAGTAGAGCTGCCATATGACCCTGTAATTCCACTTTTGGGCATATATCTGGAGAAAAGCATAATTTGAAATGAGGCATACACATGCACGCCGGTGTTCATTGCAGCTCTATTTACAATAGCCAGGACATGCAAACAACATAAATGTCCATCGACAGAAGAATGGATAAAGAAGATGTGTTACATATATACAATGGTATATTACTCAGCCATAAAAAAGGAATGAAATAGTACCATTTGCAGAGACATGGATGGACCGAGAGATTGTCATACAGAGTGAAGTAAGTTAGAAAGGGAAAGACAAATATCATATAATATCACTTATATGTGGAATCTAAGAAAATGGTAGAGATGAACTTATTTGCAAAGCAGAAATAGAGTCACATATGTAGAAAACAAACATGTTTTCCAAGGAATGGAAGGGACGGGTGGGATGAATTGGGAGATTGGGATTGACATATATACACTACTATACATAAAATAGATAACTAATGAGAACCTACTGTATAGCATAGGGAACTCTACTCAGTGCTCCATGGTGACCTAGATGGGAAGGGAATCTAAAAATGAGTGGGTATATGTATATGTATTACTGACTCACTTTGCTGTACAGCAGAAACTAACACAACATTGTAAAGCAACTATACTCCAATATCAATTATTTAAAAATATTGCTCATTGTATTCTCTTATAATCTTTTTCTTTTTGTAAGGTTGGTAGTAATGTTCCCACTTCTATTTCTGATTTTCAGAAGTAAATAATTCAGTCTTTTCTTCTTAGCCTAGCTAAAATTTTGTCTTTATTGATCTATTCAAAGAACCAATTTTGGTTTCATCAGTTTTCTCTATTGTTTCTCATTCTCTATTTTTTAAACTTCTCTCTAATATTTATAATTTCCTTGCTTCTGTCAGTTTTTGGTGTAGTTTGCTATTTTTTCTCAAGCTCCTCAAGGTGTAAAATATGATTATTGATTTGAGATCTTCCTTTCTTTTTTTTTTTTACTAATTTATTTATTCTATTTATTTATTTTTGGATGCATTGGGTCTTTGCTGCTGTGCACGGGCTTTCTCTAGTTGTGGCGAGCAGGGGCTACTCTTTGTTGTGGTGCACAGGCTTCTCATTGCGGTGGCTTCTCTTGTTGCAGAGCACGGGGTCTAGGTGCACGGGCTTCAGTAGTTGCGGTACGTGGGCTCAGTGGTTGTGGCTTGTGGGCCCTAGAGCACAGCCTCAGGAGTTGTGGCACACGGGCTTTGTTGCTCCATGGCATGTGGGATCTTCCTGGACCAGGGATCAAACCCATGTTCCCTGCATTGGCAGGTGGATTCTTAACCACTGCACCCCCATGGAAGTCCCCTTTCTTCCTTTTTAATGTACGAATTTATCATTGTAATTTTCCCTCTGAATACTGATTCTGTTTCATTTCATAGTTCTGGTCCTTTGTGTTTTTGATTCATTAGTCTCAAAGTATTTTCTAACTTAACTTGTGATTTCTTATTTGACCCATTGATTGTTTAAGAATATGCTGTCTAACATCCACATGTTTGTGAATTTTCTAGTTTTCCATCTGTTATTAATTTCTAGTTTCATTCCATTGTGGTGAGAGAAGATAGTTTGGATTATTTAAATCGTTTAAAATTATTGTGACTTTTTTGGTTACCTAACATATGGTTCATCCTGGAGAATGTTTCATGTGACAAGAATGTGTATTCTGCTGTTTATGGGTGGAGTGTTCTGTATATGTCTGTTAAATCTAGTTGATTCATAGTGTTTTTAAAGTCCTTTGTTCCCTCATTAATTCTGTTTGATTGTTTTATCCATTATTGAAAGTGGAGTATAGAAGGCTCTAACTATTATTGTAGAACTGTCTATTTCTTTATTTCTTACAATGTTTGTATCATGTATATTGAGACTCTGCTGTTATGTCTATATATGTGTGTAATTTTTATAGCTTTTTGTTGGGCTTTTCTTTTTATTGATATATAATATCCTTCTTTGTCTCTTGTTATAGTTTTGAATAAAGTTGATTTTCTCTGATATTAGTATAGCCAGCACAGTTCTTTTTGGGTTATTATTTGGATGGAATACCCTTTTCCATTCTTTCACTTTCAGTGCATTTCTGTCATTGGATCCAAAGTGAGTCTCTTGTAGAGAGCATACAGTTGATGATTTTAAAACATTCCATTCTGCCAGTCTCTGTTTTTTATTGGAGAGTTTAATTCATTTACATTTAGAGTAATTACTCATAAGGAGAGATTTACTTATGCCATTTTGTTATTTGTTTTCTATGTGTCATATCTTTTTGGTTCCTCAATTCTTCCACTATTGCCTTTTGCTTTCTTTCTTCTTTTTCTTTATTTTTATTTTCTTTATTTATCTTTGGCTGTGTTGGGTCTTTGTTGCTGCACATGGGCTTTCTCTAGTTGCGGCAAGTGGGGGCTACTCTTCAGTGTGGTGCACGGGCTTCTCATTGCAGCGGCTTCTCTTGCTGCCGAGCATGGGCTCTAGGTGCACAGGCTTCAGTAGTTGTGGCCTGTGGGGTCAGTATTAGTGGCTTGCAGGCTCAGGATCTCAGGCTCAGTAGTTGTGACACATGGGCTCAGTTGCTCCACAACATGTGAGATCTTCCCTGACCAGGGCTTGAATGCATGTCCCCTGCATTGGCAGGCAGATTCTTAACCACTGTACCACCAGGGAAGCCCATCTTTTACTTTCTTAAACTAATTTTTGCTGTCATGTGTTGTCTTAATCTGTTCAGGTTTCTATAACAGAAATATCATAGAATGAGTAGCTTACAAACAACAGAAATTTATTTCTCACAGTTCTGTGGGCTAAGAAGTCCAAGATCATGGTGCTGGCAGATCTGGTCTTTGATGAAGGCCCACTTCCTCATTGACAGCTATCTTTTTGCTGTAACATCATGTGGAGAAATGGGTGATTGACCTCCTCTCTCATGAATAAATCACATCCCAAAGGTCCTACTACCTAATCCCACCTTGGGGGCTAGGATTTCAACATATGAATTTGGGGTGGACATAAAAATTCAGTTCACCGCACATGTTTTTATTTCCTTCTCATTTTTTTACATATATATGTTGGATTTTTTTTGGTAAGGATCTTTTAATTTTAAGTGGTAACAACATGTAACAAAAGATCTGCTCTCTTAATACATTTTAAAGTTAGTGTTGACTATAAGTACAATGTTATAAAGCAGATCTCTTGAATTTATTCATTTTGCTTAACTGAAACTTTATTCCCATTGACTAGTAACTCCTCATTTCTCCCTCACCTCAGCACGTGGCAACCATCATTCTACTCTTTGATTCTATGAATTTGACTATTTTAGATACCTCGTGTAAATGGAATTATTCAGTATTTTGGCTTATTTCACTTAGCATAATGTCACTGAAGCTAATTCATGTTGTCACATATTGCAGAATTTCCTTCAATAGTCATTCTAACAGGTGTGAGGTGATAGCTTACTGTGGTTTTGATTTACGTTTCCCTGATGATTAGTGATGTCAAGCACTTTCTCATCTATTGGTTGGCCATTTGCATGTCTTCTTTGGGGAAGTGTCTACTCAGTTTCCTAGCCTATTTTAAAATCATGTTATTAGATTTTTTACTATTCAAGTATAGGAATTCCATATATAGTTTGTATATTAACCCCTTATCAGATATATTGTTTGCAAATATTTTCTTCCATTCTCTAGGTTGCCTTTCATTCTGCTGTTTCTTTTGCTTTGCAGAAGCTTTTTAGTTTGATGTAGTCCCACTCGTTTATTTTTGTCTTTGTTGTGTGTGCTTTTGGTATCATATGCAAGAACTCATTGCCAAGACCAATGTGAAGAAATTTTTCCTTTATGCTTTTTGCTAGGAGTTTTATGGTTTCAGTTCTTATATTAGTCTTTAAGCCATTTTGAGTTGGCTTTTACATATGGTGTCAGTGAGGGGGGTCCAATTTCATTTTTTTTTTTGCCTGTGGATATCAGTTATCCTAAAACAATTTGTGGAAGAGACTATTCTTTCCCCATTGTGTATTCTTGGAACCCTTGTCAAAGATCAGTTGACTGTATATGTGTGGGTTTATTTCTGGGCTCTCCATTCTGTTCCATTGGTGTATAAACCTGTTTTTATGCCAGTAACATACTGTTTTAATTATTGTAGTGTCATATAATTTGAAATCAGGAAGTGTGATGCCTCCGGCCTTGTTTTTCTTTTTCAGGATTGATTTGGCTATTTGTGGTATTTTATGGTTTTATATTAATTGTATCACTGGAATTATTTTTTCTATTTCTGTTAAATATGCCATTGGGATTTTGATAAGAATTGCAATAATCTATAAATTGCTTTGGGCAGTATGGACATTTTAACAATATTAAGTCTTCCAATCCATGAACATGTTACATCTTCCCATTTGTTTGGGCATCTTTTTCTTGTTCCTGATGCTTGAGGAAAAGCTTTCAGCTTTTCACCATTGTGTATGATGTTAGTTGTGGACTTATTATATATGATCCTTATTATATTGGGGTGCTTTCCATTCCGAATTTGTAGAGAATTTTTTCATGAAAGAGTGTTGAATTTTGTCAAATGTTTTCTGGCATCTATCAAGATGATCATGTGGGGCTTCCCTGGTGGCACAGTGGTTAAGAACCTGCCTGTCAATGCAGGGGACATGGGTTCGATCCCTGGGCCAGGAAGATCCCACATGCCACGGAGCAACTAAGCCCGTGCACCACAACTACTGAGCCTGAGCTCTAGGACCCGTGAGCCACAACTACTGAAGCCCACCCACCTACACCCATGCTTCGCAACAAAGGAAGCCACCGCAATGAGAAGCCCATGCACTGCAACGAAGAGTAGCCCCAGCTTGCTGCAACTAGAGAAAGCCCTTGCACAGCAACGAAAACCCAAAGCAGCCAAAGATAAATAAATAAATAAATAAATTTACAAGAAAAAGATGATCATGTGATATTTATCCTTTATTCTGTAAATGTGGTGTATCACATTAATTGATTTGCATATGTTGAGGGTTTTGCATCTATAATCATTAGGTATATTGGCCTGTATTTTTCTTTTTGTGTAATGACTTTGCCTTGCTGTGGTATCAGGGTAATGCTGCTGTCATAAAATGAATTTGAAAGTGTTCCCTCCTCTTCAACTTTTTGGGACAGGGTTTGAGAAGTGTAGGTGTTAATTTCTCTTTGTTGTGCATTAAAATTCACTAGTGAGGCCACATGGTCCTGGGCTTTTCTTTGTTGGGAAGTTTTTGATTACTGATTCAACCTCCATACTAGTTATAGGTCTGTTCAGACTTTCTATTTCTTCAAGATTCAGTCTTAGTAGATGGTATGTTTCTAGGAATTTTCCCATTCTTTTAGATTATTCAGTTTGTTGGTGTATGACTGTTTATAGTGGTTTCAAGGTTTTTTTTTGTATTTTTCTGTCACCAGTTGTAAAGTCTCTTCTTTTATCTCTGGTTTATTTGAGTCGTCTTTTTTCTTTTTTTTAATTAATTTTTATTGGACTATAGTTGCTTTACAATATTGTGTTAGTTTCTGCTGTGCAGCAAAGTGAATCAGTTATATGTATACATATATCCACTCTTTTTTAGATTTCCTTCCCATTTAGGTCACCACAGATCGTTGAGTAGAGTTTCCTGTGCTCTACAGCAGGTTCTCATTAGTTTTCTATTTTATACATGGTAGTGTATATATGTCAATCCCAATCTCCCAATTCATCTCTACATCTGTGAGAGTCCTCTGTTTTTCTTAACTGGCTAAAGTTTTATCAATATTGTTTATCTTTTAAAAAACCAACTCAGTTTCATTGATTTTTTTTTCTTGTTGTTTTCCTATTTTCTATTTTGTTTATTTCTGCTCTAATGTTTATTATTTCCTTCCTTCTGCTAACTTTGGTTTTAGTTTGTTCTTTTTCTAGCTCATTGAGTTGTAAATTTGGGTTCTGTATTTGGGTTCTTTCTTCTTTTTTAATGTAGGTGCTTATCATTATGAATTTCACTCTTGGTGCTGTCTTTGCTGCACCTCATTAAGTATTGGTATGTTTCATTTCCATTTGTCTTGAGATAATTTTAAATTTCCTTTTTGACTTTTTCTTTGACCCAATTTTTTTTCAAGATTGTGTTGTTTAATTTCCACATATTTGCGAATTTTCAAGTTTTACTTCTTTTAAAAATTCTTCCAGTTTTATTGAGATATAATAGATGCACACCACTATGTAATTTTAATGTGTACAACATAATCACTTGACTTTTATATATTGTGAAATGATTACCACAATAAGTTAATGTCCAACATCTCATGTAGAAACAAAAATAAGAAAAAATAGTATTTTTGCCTTGTGATGAGAGCTCTTAGCATCTACTCTCTTAATAATGTTCAAATATACTATATAGTTATACATCAGTATTAACTCTAGTCATCATGTTGTAGATTACATGCCCAGTACTCATTTGTTAACTGGACGTTTGTACCTTTGGGCCTCCTTCATCAGATTCTTCCACCCTGCCACCTCCTATCTCTGGTAACCACAAACCTGATTTCTTTTTCTACGAGTAGTTTTTTTTAAAGATTCAACATATAAGAGAGATCAAACGGTATTCGTCTTTCTCTTTTCTGACTTACATTACTTAGCACAATACTCTCAATTCCATCCATGTTGTCACCAATAGCAGGATTTCCTTCCTTTTAACGGCTAAATATTATTCCATTATATATATACATCAAAACTTTTTTATACATTCATTCATCAATGAACCCTAAGGTTGTTTCCATATCTTGGTTATTATAAATAATGCTGCTATTAATATGGGGGTCAAGATAACTCTTAGACAAAATGTTTCCATTTCCTTTTAATGTATTTCCAGAAGTGGAGTTTCTGTATCATATGGTAGTTCTATTTTTAATTTTTTGAGGAACCTCCATACTGTTTTCCATATTGGCTGTAACAATTTACAATTCCACCAGTAATGCACAAGTGTTTCCTTTCTCCACATTCTCGCCAGCATTTGTTAGCTTTATCTTTTTTTAAAATAATAATCATTCTGACAGGTGTGAGGTGATATCTGATTGTGGTTTTGACTTGCATTTCTCTTATAATTAGCTATGATCAACTTTTCATGTACTTTTTGGCCATTCATATATCTTATTTGGAAAAATGTCTTTGCAGGTCCTTTGCCTGTTTAAACTATTGGGATATTTGTATATATTTTTTCTATTTTGCATGAGTTTTTAAATATGTTTTGGATATTAACCCCTTATCAAATATATGGTTTACAAATATTTCTTCCCATTCCATAGGTTGTTTTTCATTTTGTTGCTCCTTTTTGAAAAATTGCAGTAGAGTTGACTTCTAATATTATATTAGTTTCAGGTATACAGCATAATGATTCTGTACTTTTACAAATTATACTTGATTAAAAGTTATTACAAGATAATGGCTATAATTCCCTGTGCTATGCAATATATCCCTGTTGCTTATCTATTTTATACAGAGTCGTTTGTATCTCTTAATCCCATACCCCTAATTTGTCCCTCCACTCCCCCGCCTCCTTTGGTAACCATGAGTTTGCTTTCTATATCTGTGAGTCTGTTTCTGTTTTGCATATACATTCATTTGTATGTATTTTTAGATTCCACATATAAGTGATATCTTACAGTATTTGTCTTTGTCTGACTTATGTCACTAAGCATAATATTCTCTAGGTCTATCCACATTCCTGCAAATGGCAGAACTTCATTCTTTTTTATGGCTAAGTAATATTCCATTGTATAAATATATCACATCTTCTTTATCCATCCATCTGTTGATGAACATTTGGGTTCCTTCTGTGTCTTGGCTATTGCAGATAGTGCTGCTGTGAACATTGGGAAACATGTGTCTTTTAAAATTAGTGTTTTCATATTCTTCAGATATATACCCAGAAGTGGAATTGCTGGGTAATATGGTAGTTCTATTTCTAGTTTTTAGAGAAACCTCTGCAATGTTTTCCAGAGTGGCTGCAACATTTTACATTCCCACTGATATTGTACAAGGGTTCCCTTTTCTCCACATTCTCTCCAACATTTGTTACCTGTAGACTTTTTGATGATAGCCATTCTGCCTGGTATGAGGTGATAGCTCATTGCTGTTTTGATTTGCATTTCTTTCACAATTTGTGATGTTGAGCATCTTTTCATGTGCCTGTTGGCCATCTGTGTATCTTCTTTGGAGAAATGTCTATTCAGGTCTTCTGCCCATTTTTTAATCAGGTTGTTTGTTTTTTGATAGAGTTGTATGAGCTGTTTATATATTCACTCCTATTCTTATTTTTGAAGGACAGTTTTCTAGGTATATGTAATTGGTTGGCAGTTGTGTGTTTTTTTTTTAATTTTTAGTGCTTTGAATATACCATCACACTCCCTTTTGATGTGCAAGGTTTGTGCTGAAAAATCTTATGTTACAAGTTGCTTTTCTTTTTCTGCTTTCAAATTCTGTTTTACTTGGAATTTTGACTATTTGATTATGATGTATCTTGGTGTGAATTTCTTTGCTTTTATTTGATTGGTTTCCTTTGGGCTTCTTGTATCTGGATGGCCATTTCCTTTCAGAGATCTGGGAAGTTTTCAGCCATTATTCCTTTGACTAAGATTTCTTGTCTTTTCTCTCTTTACTTTCTTCAATACTCATAATGCATATATTGGTCTGTTTCATGGTGTTTTATAAGTCCCTGAAGCTTTATTCATTCTTTTTCAATTTATTTCTTTTTAATTTTCTGACTGACCTATTTTCAAGAACCCTTCTTTGAGTTTGATAATCAAACCAATTTCTTCTGGTTGATCTAGCTTGCTCTTGAACCTCTTTAATTAAAAATTCAGTTTAGCTCCACGATTTCTCTTTGGTACTATAAGGATATTTTCTATTTCTTTGTTGAAATTTTCTCTTCATTCATGCTTTTTTTTTTTTTTTTTTTTTTGTGGTACGCGGGCCTCCCTCTGTTGTGGTCTCTCCCGTTGCGGAGCACAGGCTCTGGACGCGCAGGCTCAGCGGCCATGGCTCGCCGGGCCAGCCACTCCACGGCATGTGGGATCCTCCCAGACCGGGGCGCGAACCCGGTTCCCCTGCATCGGCAGGCAGACGCACAACCACTGCACCACCAGGGAAGCCCCATTCATGCTTTTTTAAAAAAAAATTATTTATTGTTTATTTATTTATTTTTGGCTGTGTTGGGTCTTCATTTCTGTGCCTGGGCTTTCTCTAGTTGCGGTGAGTGGGGGCTACTCTTTGTTGCAGTGCATGGGCTTCTCACTGGGGTGGCCTCTCTTGTTGCGGAGCACGGGCTCTAGGCACGTGGGCTTCAGTAGTTGTGGCTCATGGGCTCTAGAGCACAGGCTCAGTTGTGGTACACGGGCTTAGTTGCTCCGTGGTATGTGGGATCCTCCTGGACCAGGGACTGAACCTATGGCCCCTGCATTGGCAGGCGGACTCCCAACCACTGTGCCACCAGGGAAGTCCCCATGCATTATTCTCTTGACCTCAACAAATATCTTTCCAACAGTCATTTTGAATACTCTGTCAGCTAAATCAGTGACTCTATTTCATTAAGGTTGGTTTCTGGAGATTTATCTTACTCCATTTCTAAGGATATCTTTTACTAATTTTTCATTTTCTTTCACTCTTTGTGTTGGTCTCTGTTCATTAGACAATGTAGGCACCTCTCCTAGTCTTCAAGGACTGGCCTTGTAACAGAGAAGACCTCCTACCAATCTGCTCAGCTTGAGATTCTGGGTATCTCCTTCCTTTCCCAGAGCAAATCAGCTTTGATTTTGTTAGATCACTCTATGGTGAATGGGGGCAGGAGGGTGAAACTATAGCATCTATTAACCCCAAACCACCATCTCCACTCTCCCTAGGTGGCTAGACTGCACCAGATCCATCAGAGCTCTAAGACTAGTAAGACAGATCACAGTCCTTTGGACAACCCTGGAGAAGTTGGGGCACTGGATGCATGGATCAATTCTTTCCCTCACGAGAAGGAAACTGAGACTTGGGATTTTTCTTCCACTCACTGTATGCTGAGCAGAGGGGAGGATATATGGTATCTACCAGTCCAAACCAAAATCTACATTCTTGTGGTGGCTCGACTGTGCCAGACCTGTCAGAACTCCATGACAGGCAAGACAGAAGTCAGTACTCTGGGGACCCCGCCTTAAAAAGTTCGGGTCTTGGACACACAATCCAACCCTTTCCCTTTGGTGGGAGAATCTGGTAGCTAGGGGGTCTCTTTCTGATCATAAGGTGCTGAAACAGGGGCAGGAATTGCTGCAATAAGATGTTCCAAATCTCCCTATTGTCTTTGTTAAGTATGGCTTTGCATTCTGTCAGGGTACAGGATCCTTTTCAAATATTTTCTGGATTTTTCAAAAAGCAAATTAGTCCACAGATTGTTGCTGAATCAATGTTTGTAGGGGAACAGAAGGTACAGGGCTTCCTACTCAGCCATCTTGTTTATATCACTCTTTTTGTATTTTAAAGTCATTTTCTTAGTGGTTACTCAGGGAGTTATGAGAAACACCTTAAACTTACAACCTTCTAGTTTGAAGCAATATCAGCTTTGTTTCAATATTATACAAAATCTTTGTTCCTATATAGCTCTGTTACTTCCCCTTTTTGTTGTTAATGTCACTAATTGCATCTTTATACTTTATCCTTTTACATAGATTTATAATCAATGTTTTATGCATTTGCAATTTAAATCATATGTAAAAAGAGGAGAATCATACTAAAAGGCAATAATACTAGCTTATATATTTACCTGTGTATATATCTTTACCAGAGTTCTTTTTATTTTCAAATGGTTTCAAGTTACTGTCTAGTGTTATTTCATTTCATTATGAATGACTCCCTTTAGTATTTCTTGTAGGGCAGGTTTACCAGCAGTGAATTCTTTCAGCTTTTGCTTATTTGGGAGTGTATAAATTTTCTTTCTTTAAAAAAAAATATTCTCCTTGTTTTAAAGGATAGCTTTGCTGGATATCAATTATTTGGTTGACAGATTTTTTTTTCCTTTAAGCACTTTAAATGTCATCCCACTTCTTTCTGTTATCCATGGTTTCTGTTGAGAAACCTGCTGCTAATATTGTTGAGTATAACTAGTACATGATAAATTGCTTCTCTCTTGCTGCTTTCAGTATTTTTTTCTTTGGCTTTCAACACTTTGCTTATAATGTGTCTCAGTGTGGATCTGTTTGTTTATATTACTTGGAGTTCACTGAGCCTTTTGTATGTGTAGATCATGTATTTTATCAACTTTGGGAAGTTTTTAAGCATTATTTCTTCAAATGATCTCCTCTCCTTTCTCTCTCTCCTCTCCTTCTGGGACTCCCATTATCACATTGAGTATTGGTACATTTTATAGTGTCCCACAGGTCTATTAGGTTCTGTTCATTTTTCCTCACTTTTTTTTTCTGCTCCTCCTCGTGCTGAATATTTTCAATTGTCCTATCTTCCTGTTTGTTGATTCTTTTCTGCTTGCTCCAATCTGCTGTTGAAACCCTCTAGTAAATTTTAAAATTTCAGTTATTGTATTTTTCAGCTCCAGAATTTCTATTTGGGTTCTTTTAATTATATTTTTCTCTTTATCAATGTTCTCTATTTGGGGGATATCATTTTCCTGGTTCCCTTTAGTTCTTTTCCATGGTTTCCTTTAGCTCTTTGAGTATATTTAAGACAGTTGGTTTAAAGTCTTTCAGTAGTAAGTGCAATGTGTGGGCTTCCTCAGGGATAGTTTCTGTCAATTTATTTATTTCCCTTTTAATGGGACATACTTTCTTGTTCCTTTGCATGTCTCATTTTTTGGTTAAAACTGAATATTTTGAATATTATAATGTGGTAACCATAGAAATCACATTCTCCTCCCTCTGCAGTTGTTTCTTACTGGGGGTTCTTGTTGTTTGCTTAGTGACTATTTTTTAAAGTAATTTTTTACTAATTTTAAAAGATCATATTCTCTGTTTTGTATGGTCTCTGATGTCTCTGTTTCTTTGGCTGGTGGTCAGATGATGATTTATTTGTGATTTATGTAAACACCTAAGTTAAAAAAAACCAGCAAAACTGTTCTGGTCTTTGCAGATAGGCCCTGTCTAGGGGCACCCTTTGAAGACTAAGCCAGTCTATTTACTACACTGCCTTAGCCTTCACTACCTGCTTGCACTGAACCTAAAGATCAGCCTGGGGTGAAAGCTAAGTGTCTTCTCAGACTTTATCTGAGCATATGTACTATCCTGGGCAAACTTTTAGATTCCTTGTTAATATGAAGAAAATTTGTTGTTTTTCTTTATTTTTCTTTTTCTTTTATTATGAATAATTTCTGTTTAACTTCTCTTCAACTTCAGTAACACATTCTTCTGCTGTGTTCTTTCTTCTGGTAAGTCCATTCAGTTAATCCTTTATAAGTTTTTTATTAATAGGTTTTACTTTTTAGAGCAGATTTAGGTTTACAGAACATGAGAGCTTTTTCAAAGTCATTATTCCCTAAAGTAACTCTCCAGCTTTTCCTCCCAGACTCTCACCATGCTGATGTTTGTCCAGTTGTAATCTTTTGTCTCCAGTGGCAGAAGCTCATTCATTTACTTTTCTATGTTTTCAAGGTATGCCCTCTACATGGTCATTTTTCTGCCCTGAAAGAGTAAGTACATGAAACAAATCAAGTGCGTTACATCATTCCTTTTGTTTTGTTTTGTTTTTTGTTTTTGTTTGTTTGCTTGTTTTGGCCATGCCATGAGGGTTGTGGAATCTTAGTTCCCTGACTAGGGATCAAGTCTTGGCCCACAGCAGTTAAAGTGCCAAGTCTTACCCACTGGACCACCAGGGAATCCCCACATCATTCTTTTTTTTTTAATGCTTAAAATATATTTTAATAAGTTGATGTTGCAACAGTGCTCCATTTCTCAGAAAAACTCCAAAGGTATAAGGAATGAATCAAACATGGTACACCAGTAAAAAAAGAACAGCATAACTACCTAAGATAGTCAAGGCTTAATACTACTGTCTGACCTTCAGCATACAACAACCCTATTCCCAGAAATGTCAAAATTGACAAACACAATTCTTTATGAACAAAGTCCACTCTGTCCTTCCAGAAACCAGGTGTCCAAAACTGAATGCAGACTGGTGTCTTAAACAGCCACTGTGCTGGTAAGGAAGGTGGGGTAAATTTAAGTTAAAGTGCCTTAAAGCTCTTCTACTTTGCTCCAGTCACATTTTCCTTGATTCAGCATTTGTTTCCTATAAGCCTTTGAATATTTTCCAGAGTTCTGACAAAGTTGACACTAACAGTTTATGCTCACTTTTTTTGTTTGTTTGTTTCTGTGAAGGGATGGGACCTTGGAACTTCTTACTCTGCTATTTTCACTAATGTCATCTCTTTTGATGCATTTTTACCTACAACATTCAAGGCCCTCAAATATTGACTATTATTTATCTCATTTCTACCACTTTTATTTAAGCAGCCACTTTTATTTAACAACCTATGTTTCAGCCAAACTCTATTTACTGCTTAATCTATATGCCGTATACTTTCCTGTCTTAGTGATTTGCTTCATGTTGTTTCTTTTGTTTAGAATCTGTCAACCAATAGAATCTGCACATCAATGGAAGAGCTTCAAGGGGCCTATGAACATATAAAAATTATATGTAAAACTTTGTGAGTCTGGGAATATGTGACTTTTTTCTGGAGGAGAGTGTCCTTAGATTCTCAAAAGAGTGTGTGATTGAAATAAAGCAACAAAAGGTAACAATTACTTGCCCAGGCTGTCCTTGCTTTCCTCTCCCCTTTTAAATAAAATAAATCCTACCCATTCTTTAGTGCCCAGTTGTTTTTTTTGTTTGTTTGTTTGCGGTACACGGGCTTCTCACTGTTGTGGCCTCTCCCGTTGTGGAGCACAGGCTCCGGACCTGCAGGCTCAGCGGCCATGGCTCAAGGGCCCAGCCTCTCCACGGCATGTGGGATCTTCCCAGATCGGGGCACGAACCTGTGTTCCCGGCATCGGCAGGTGGACTCTGAACCACTGCGCCACCAGGGAAGCCCCTTGAGTGCCCAGTTTAAATGTCATCTCCTTCATGATACCTCCCTTTTTAACTGGAAATAATCTCTTCTTTGGCTTAATTCTCAGACCCACTTTATGTCTAAGCTTTTAAAGTGCTTTTCATTTTCTATCATGTGTTACAATTATGAATATATATATATTTTTAAAAAATATATATTTATTTATTTATGGCTGTGTTGGGTATTCATTTCTGTGCGTGGGCTTTCTTCTAGTTGCAGCGAGTGGGGATCACTCTTCATCGTGGTGTGCGGGCCTCTCACTGTCGTGGCCTCTCTTGTTGCAGAGCACAAGCTCCAGGCGCGCAGGCTCAGTAGTTGTGTCTCACGGGCCCAGTTGCTCCGCAGCATGTGGGATCTTCCCAGACCAGGGCTCGAGCCCATGTCCCCTGCATTGGCAGGCAGATTCTCAACCACTGCTCCACCAGGGAAGCCCATGAATATATTTTTAATGGAAAGAGTTTTGGAGTTGGACATATATGGATTTGAATCTTGGTTCTATGACAATAATTTTGTGGCCTTGGACAAGACACTGAAGCTCTCTTAAGTTTTATTGGTAAAAGAGTGATGATAATAATATCTAGGCTGTGGTATTTTTGTGGGGATTAAATTAAATATGCTAAAATATGTTAAACACCACGTTCTTTCTGGCAGATAGTGGATGCCCAATAAATGTGAATTGTGGTATCAGTTAGCAATACTTTCATCTGCAAGTAACAAAAAACTTAACTAATAATTATTTAAACCATAGGACATTTTGTTTACTTATCAAGAACTTTGGAGGATGTGGTTCTATGGTTCATTCAGTGGCTCAATTATGTCAGGAAGGACTTCAACTATTTCTATCCTGTTGTTCCATCACTTTCAGTATATGGCTTTTTTGTCTTCATTCTTATTGTCTTATGGTTGCAAGATAGCTGCTGCAGCTGCAAGAAAACCATCCTTACATTTATATGGAAAAAGGAGAGACGTGTAAAGTTTTCTTCTCATTAGTCTGGAAGAAGCCTAGCAAAATCTTCCACAGAGACTTCCAAAAGACTTCCCTTTACATTTTGCACAGAACTTCATCATATGACCACTTCTAATTGGATGGAAGTCTGGGAAAGTAAATATTTGACAAAGGAAAATGGGAATGGAATTTTGAATCACTTAAACTAATCATGGTCATCTCTTGAGGCTGGGATATATTGTGATTCCAAACAAAAGTGAAGTGCTGTTAGCAAGTAAGAGGAGGACAGTAGCTCTTGAGTAGGCAATGAAATTCCTTTTGCCCTTTTACATCTTTATTCTTTTGCTGTGTGCTGCTGAAGGGCAGGGTCCATGTCTTCATTCTTTCCGTAAACCCAGCATGTAATATAGTACTTAGCATATAGTAGGTGCTTCTTAACTGTTCAATCAGAACAAACCAACCTGGTTGTTGTGTTTGAATTCTCCATGACTGATCATTATTACCCTTGTTAGGAAAACAAGCGTTAAATATAAGAATTATATAAAAGTCTACAGTTTTTAGTTCCTGAAGAAATCTTTCAGAATATTGACTTCTGGGCAGAGAGGTCAACTGCATTGCTATGTTAGGCTGTCTATTTTGTGTGTGATTTCCAAAGTTTGTTTGGATTTGGTAAAAGGTCTTTGTTTTGGCCTTGATCAGTTATATTTACATAAATTTGATACTCTTTGTTGTTCTAAATGATCTATTGACGTATTTGTGGGGGTTTGATCTCTTGTGTCTTGATGAGGTCAGAATTCCCTTTCTCCTGAATAGCTCCAAATGTTGATTACACAGCTCATTTGAGCACCAGAAGTGGGAGAAGCAAGAGGACATGACCTATTTACCCACTGGAAAAGGGAATCCATGGTTTCTGCAAATGCAATAAGGAGATAGTACTTTTGGGGACACAGGTAGAGAGCCAGGGAGAGAAGCATTTCTTTTTGTTTTTAAAACTTTTCAAAGATTAAAAATAAAATCTTCATCAAATTGAAAGCTTCTTCCTATAGCTTTCTCCAATCTGAGAACGCTTGGACTATCATTCATCTCTTTGAGTTTCCATTTCTTCATGTGTTAAAAGGGACTAAGGGTATTACCTACCTCATATATTGTGATGATCAGATGAGACAATGTATGTGAAAGTTCTTTGTAGACCACATAGTAGATTGTACAAGTACTTTACATGACTTTTCTCAGCTTTAGGCCCACTACCTCTGTGAAGCTAATCCCAATCCAGAGTGCCCTTGCTCTTATAGAGTAAGAGTGGCTCTCACGACATCTTAAAGTTTCTAACATCATTTCAGAAATCTAGTGGCTCTGGAAGCAAGAGAAAAAGACTGATGTGGGTTGAAAAGTGTTTGCCTTTGAAATACCTGTAGTGGTAGTCACTTTGAGTCTAAGCCATTATTCATGCAGGGCTGGTCTTCACTGTTGGGCCAGGCCTTCAGGGGATTTGTCTTACTTTTGCTGTTTAGAGAAGAAGAATAAGGAAACAGCTTTATGCTGGCACCTAACATTT
This sequence comes from Physeter macrocephalus, assembly GCF_002837175.3. Lineage (NCBI taxonomy): Eukaryota > Metazoa > Chordata > Mammalia > Artiodactyla > Physeteridae > Physeter > Physeter macrocephalus. The sequence goes on along the minus strand of NC_041234.1, from coordinate 52,881,556 downwards.
GGAAGAAAACCAGTTAGTGCCATGGACTATTTACAACCCCATAGACAGTTACAGGCAGAAGGGCAGGTTAATCATGGGAGTCTGACAGGCGCTGAGGCACAAGGCAGAGGTGCTTCAAAGGTGAATTTCTGCATGGTAACGAGGAGAGATGTTCTCCCTATGTATAATAAAGTGTGATTTTGCTGCTCTGAGAATGACAGGGAATCCAGGAGTGCTTTGAGAAAAAGAAAGTTTACAGCCTTGGGGCACCTACAAATACCCGCTTACTTACAGAGTCTTGGCAGCAGTGGCAGTGGGGAGGTGCTGCTTGCAAATAGCTTTAAGAGCAGTGGGTGCTGCTTGTGGGTAGCGACCTTTATAAACCTTCATAAGCCTTAGGTTTTGGAGCCCCCAAACAATTATAAAAGATAGTTTAAATGTTACTTTTGAAATTATTTGGCTACAGTGAACTCCTTTAATTTACAACGGGCTATGATTTCTAAGTAATCATTATGCATACTTGGGAATTCTTGTAAAGTGAGAAAATATAACCCACAAATTGTTTTCAAATGTAATGCAAGTTTTTATGAATATTAAAAGTAACTTTGATTGAAGTTTGCATATATTAAGCATTTATTTCCACACTGCAGGGTTTTTTTTTTTTTCATGTTTCAGAGCCAGAAAGAATAAAATGACCCTAATTATGGAATTGGATACCTAAGCTGTGTGAGCACTGGTGGTGAACACATGTGAGACACCCCCAAGGACTCCCAGAAATACCTGGGAGAAGTTTTCAAAGACCTGAAGTCTTGCATTGTGCAGGTGTGGAAAGAGCTGATGACACTTGGGTTATTACTATCAGGTTACCCATACTTGTCCCTGTAGGCAGGTGAGACTGAGAGAAACTCAAGTTATAGACCTAAAATATGTGACAATGGATTGGCCTAGGGAGTAATCAGTTACCAATCAGCTCAAAAGAACCTCAGTGAAAAAACAAAGAGAAAAAAAGGCCAACAGATTGTGGCCCCTTATTGAGAACTATGGTAAAATTTTGCTTTCTCTCTTGGTCAGATTGGCTGCCTCAGGAAGGATTCTGTGCTAACGTTTCTTGAACCAGAAACCTAGAAGTCATTTTGACTCCTTCACCTTCCCTTAAACCCTATGTTTAATCCCTCATTAAGTTTTCTGGATTTTTACCTCTAAAACATCCTGAATCCATTAACTTTTTTTCTACCTTCTCTGCCAACACTCTGGTCCAAGATACCATCATTTCTCTCCTGGACTGCTGCAACAGTTTCCTAACCTGTATCCCTGCTTCCACACTTACTTACCTACTTATATGCATATAGAAATACATATGCACTCTATCTACTGTCCATCGTCCATATAGCATCCACAGTTAGCTTGTAAAAATGTAAGCCAGGTCATGTCATTTTCTTCTTAAAACACTCCAATGGCTTTCTATCTCACTTGGAATAAAATCTAAATAGACTGTATATAATTTGGTCTCTGTCTATCTCACTAGCTTCATGCCCCACCACTCTCTCTGAGATCTACAATACTCTAGCCACAATGGTCTTCTCTTAAACCATCAAGATACTTCCTACTACAGGGTCTCTGCACATGATTTTCTCTCTGCCTGGATTAGTCAACCTTCCAAGTACCCATGCCTAACTCTTATACTTTGGGTCTCAGTACTGGTCACCCCACTCAGAATCCTTCTCTGATCACGCTCTTTAATGTAGCTCTCACATTATTCTCCTAGTACTTTATTTATTTCAAAGAACTTGTTATAATTTATAAATACTTTCTTCATATGTTGCTTTACTTATTTTTGGTTAGTCACCTGAAGTACGCTCCATGACAGCAGGGACTGTGACTTTCTTGTTCATTCTCTTCTCACAGTAGGTGCTCAATAAATACTTGTTGAAAGAATTAGTACAGCATATTACATCAAGCTTGTTTACTAGTTATTTTCATGTGTATGTCCTAGCTCCGCCTGCTGCATTAGAATACAACCAGCAAAAATTGACCCAGGTAATGTGTGAGATAGTAAAGAAAGAAGGAGACAACTTCTGGGAAGCCAATTGTCTTGCAGATGGAGTGGGCGACTAGGACACCACCAAATGGCTCAGTAAGTAGTTCAGAGAAGGCATAAGTTTCACGTGATTCTTCAACAGTGTTTAGGAAATTATGCTGAGGAGAGAAGAATGAAAAGTTTTCAGGTCTCAAACAGGGTGTCATCCTCATGGAAAGATTTGACACCCATTTATCCACCCATCTAGAGAAATGGAGGCTCTCTTCCCACTTGATTGTCAACACACTCATTTTTGTCTTGAGATTCCAGCTTGTATCTGATTCTGCCTGGTTTGGAAGTAGAAAATGAATATGATTATTCTTGTGTTTGGAACTGCTCGAGATCCCCATTTCAAAACTAATTAATGGCCCTGTATCCCCTTCTCCACATAGAAACTTAAAACCACAGTGTATTTCAACTAGTGGGGCTATTTGGAGCTCCTAGTGCACCCCCTTTTGTGTTATTGATGAAGAAACTGAGATCCAAGGGAGAGAATTGATTTGGTCAAAAGCATGTCTGTTGACATGCCCCTCAAGCCAATTATTTTTCTCTTTCCAGCTTCATTATAAGCTCTTTAAGGAAAGTGACTATCTCTACATTTTATTTCCCCTAATGCCCAGCAGGGGGTTAATACAGAGTAGATCCCTATGTATTTATTCGTTGCCATATTATATTCAGTGGGTCACATTGTGAATACATTTTTGCCCTTTAAGAAATCAGTCATGTCTTTCACTTCCTGCCTATTTTTTTGTTTATGAATTAAAACTCTAACAGATAGGTTTAAAGGTAAGTGATACTGTATTTCATAGAAAACAATATTGGAGAATTAAACTTCTCATCCTTTAACTCTCTTTAGTCTATCTTCTCCCTTTATACCTATGACCAGAATCTTTTTTTTCCATAACATAGGTTGCTCTAGAAAAGCCAGTTACAAACTACCATTTGTTCATTCATTTATTCATGCATTAATTCAACACATATGTCCCAATGGCATGCTATGTATGGCAGAGAGAAATACATAAATGCAATACAAGAATGTTAGGAGTGCTATAATGGAAAGTCAGGTAACTGTAGGGTCCAGTTGGGAAAACAGAAGATATTATGTATTTTAAGTAGAAGGGAATCAATAAAGGCAATTGGTTATACTGAAGTTGGAAATATGAAAGAGCAAAGTGAGATAACCAGACAACCCAGAGATCAATAACTGCAGGAAATTGCTAGGGCTGGAGGAATAAAAAATCTATGGAAGGAAGTTATGAACAACCAGTTTTTGAATCTTTGAGAAGGAGACATGACATGCTGGACCACTGAAGAGTAAATGCAACTTAAGGGGTATTAGGACCCCTGAGGGAATATGGTTCAATGGATATTGGTCCAAGGGGTGCAGCCTATTGATGAGAAATTGACTCTGATTGTCAAGGGAAAATGACTTAGCTGCTGCTTTGAAGGGACACAGTGAGACTGGGTGCTGGTATTTCAGAGAGAAGCTACTGGATGTGTTGATATCTATTCTCAGATATCACTCTAGTTGCCTTCCGTTGGCAGAGTGTAACTAAAAGTCAGTTGGCAAGTGGTCTGGGAAGGGTGGTGTGCAGAATCCATTTCAGATCAGTATACAGAATAGTGCAGGTGAAGCTGAGAGACAATAGATAAATAACCAGCATAGCAATTAAAGACTAACTAAATCTGAATGAGATACTATAGGGAAGATGGCAGAGAAGAAGGACGTGCTCTCACTCCCTCTTACAAGAGCACCGGAATCACAACTAACTGCTGAACAATCATCGACAGGAAGACACTGGAACTCACCAGAAAGATACCCCACAACCAAAGACAAAGGAGAAGCCACAATGAGATGGCAGGAGGGGGGCAATCACAATAAAATCAAATCTCATAATTGCTGGGTGGGTAACTGACAAACTGGAGAACACTTATACAACAGAAGTCCACCCACTGGACTGAAGGTTCTAAGCCCCACATCAGGCTTCCCAACCTCGGGGTACAGCAATGGGAGGAGGAAATCCTAGAGATTCAGACTTTGAAGGCTAGCATGATTTGATTACAGGACTTCAACAGGACTGGGGGAAACAAAGACTCCATGCTTGGAGGGCACACATAAAGTAGTGTGCACATTGGGACCCAGGGGAAGGGGCAGTGACTCCAGGGGAGACTGAACCAGACTGACCTGCTAGTGTTGGAGGGTCTCCTGCAGAGGCAGGGGGTGGCTGTGTCTCACCATGAGGACAAGGACACTGGCAGTGGAAGTTCTGGGAAGTACTCCTTGGCATGAGCCCTCCCAGAGTCCACCACTAGCCCCAACAAAGAACCCAGGTAGGCTCCAGTGTTGGGTCACCTCAGGCCAAACAACCAACAGGGAGGGAACCCAGCCCCACCCATCAGCAGACAAGTGGATTAAAGTTTTACTGAGCTCTGCCCACCAGAGCAACAGTCAACTCTACCCACCACCAGTCCCTACCATCAGGAAGCTTGCACAAGCCTCTTAGATAGCCTCATCCACAAGAGAGCAGAGAGCAGAAGCAAAAAGAACTACAATCCTGCAGCCTGTGGAACAAAAAAACCACATTCACAGAAAGATAGACAAGATGAAAAGGCAGAGGGCTATGTACTAGATGAAGGAACAAGATAAAACCCTAGAAAAACAACTAAATGAAGTGGAGATAGGAAACTTTCCAGAAAAAGAATTCAGAATAATGATAGTGAAGATGATACAGGACCTTGCGAATAGAATGGAGGCAGAAATCGAGAAGATGCAAGAAATGTTTAACAAAGACCTAGAAGAATTAAAGAAAAAACAAACAGAGATGAACAATACACTAACTGAAATGAAAACTACACTAGAAGGAATCAAGAGCAGAATAAGTGAGGCAGAAGAACAGATAAGTGATCTGGAAGACAAAATGGTGGAACTCACTGCTGTGGAACAGAATGAAGAAAAAAGAATGAAAAGAAAGAAGACAGCCTAAGAGACCTCTGGGACAACATTAAATGCAAAAACGTTCACATTATAGGGGTCACAGAGGAGAATAGAGAGAGAAAGGACCCAAGAAAATATTTGAAGAGATTATAGTCAAACACTTCCCTAATATGGGAAAGGAAATAGCCACCCAAGTCCAGGAAGCACAGAGAGTCCCATACAGGGTAAACCCAAGGCAAAGCATGCCGAGACACATAGTAATCAAACTGGCAAAAATTAAAGGCAAAGAAAAATTATTGAAGGCAGCAAGGGAAAAATTACAAATTACATACAAGGGAACTCCCATAAGGTTAAGAGCTGATTTCTCAGCAGAAAATCTACAAGCCAGAAGGGAGTGGTACGATATATTTAGAGTGATGAAAAGGAAGAACCTACAACCAAGATTACTCTACCTGGCAAGGATATCATTCAGATTCAAGAGAGAAATCAAAAGCTTTACAGAGAAGCAAAAGCTGAGAGAATTCAGCACCACCAAACAAGCTCAACAATAAATGCTAAAGGAACTTCTCAAAGTGGAAAACACAAGAAAAGAAAAGGACCTACAAAAACAAACCTAAAACAATTAAGAAAATGGTAATAGGAACATACATATCGATAATTACCTTAAACTTGAATGGATTAAATGCTCCAACCAAAGGACATAGGCCTTGCTGAATGGATATAAAACAAGACCCACATATATGTTGTGTACAAGAGACCCACTTCAGACCTAGGGACCCATAAACACTGAAAGCGAGGGGATGGAAAAGTATATTCCATGCAAATGGACATCAAAAGAAAGCTGGAGTAGCAATACTCATATTACAAAAAATAGATTTAAAATAAAGAATGTTACAAGACACAAGGAAGGACACTACATAATGATCAAGGGATCAACTGAAGAATAAGATATAACAATTATATATATGAACCCAACATAGGAGCACCTCAATACATAAGGCAACTGCTAACAGCTATAAAAGAGGAAATCGACAGTAACACAATAATAGTGGGGGACTTTAACATCTCACTTACACCAATGGACAGATCATCCAAACAAAATTAATAAGGAAACACAAGCTTTAAATGACAAAATAGAGCAGATAGATTTAACTGATATTTATAATACAATCCATCTAAAAACAGCAGATTACACTTTCTTCTCAAGGGCGCACGGAATATTCTCCAAGATAGATCACATCTAGCGTCACAAATCAAGCCTCAGTAAATTTAAGAAAATTGAAATCATATCAAGCATCTTTTCCGACCACAATGCTATGAGATTAGAAATCAATTACAGGGAAAAAACCGTAAAAACCACAAACACATGGAGGCTAAAGAATACATTACTAAATAACCAAGAGATCACTGAAGAAATCAAACAGGAAATCAAAAAATACCTAGAAACAAATGACAATGAAAACACAACAATTCAAAACCTATGGGATGCAGCAAAAGCAGTACTAAGAGGGAAGTTTACAGCAATAAAATCCTACATCAAGGGCTTCCCTGGTGGCGCAGTGGTTGAGAATCCGCCTGCCGATGCAGGGGACATGGGTTCGTGCCCCGGTCCGGGAAGATCCCACATGCCGCGGAGCGGGCTGGGCCCGTGAGCCGTGGCCGCTGAGCCTGCGCGTCCGGAGCCTGTGCTCCGCAACGGGAGAGGCCACGACAGTGAGAGGCCCGCGTACCGGGAAAAAAAAAAAAAAAAAAAATCCTACATCAAGAAACAACAAATATCTCAAGTAAACAATCTAAACGTACACCTAAGGAACTAGAGAAAGAAGAACAAACAAAACCCAAAGTTAGTAGAAGGAAAGAAATCATAAAAATCAGAGCAGAAATAAATGAAATAGAAACAAACAAAAAAATACAATAACAAAGATCAGTAAAACTAAAAGCTGATTCTTTGAGAAGATAAACAAAATGGATAAACCTTAGTCACACTCATCAAGAAAAAAAGGGAGAAGACTCAAATCAATAAAATTAGAAATGAAAAAGGAGAAGTTACTATGGACACTGCAGAAGTACAAAGCATCGTAAGAGACTACTACAAGCAACATGCCAATAAAAT
>NC_041234.1:52865120-52874152 GCF_002837175.3 Physeter macrocephalus | reverse complement strand
CAATAAAATGGACAACCTGGAAGAAATGGACAAATTCTTAGAAAGGTATAAGCTTCCAAGACTGAACCAGGAAGAAATAGAAAATACGAACAGACTAATACAAGTAATGTAATTGAAACTGTGATTAAAAATCTTCGCACAAACAAAAGGGCAGGGACAGATGGCTTACAGGTGAATTCTATCAAACATTTAGAGAAGAGCTAACACCTATCCTTCTCAAACTCTTCCAAAAAAATGCAGAGGGAGGAACACTCTCAGACTCATTCTATGAGGTCACCATCACCCTGATACCAAAACCAGACAAAGATACTACAAAAAAAAATTTACAGACCAATATCACTCATGAATTTAAATGCAAATATCCTTAACAAAATACTTTATTTTGAATCCAACAACACATTAAAAGGATCATACACCATGATCAAGTGGGATTTATGCCAGGGATTCAAGGATTCTTCAATATACACAAATCAATCAATGTGATACACCATATTAAAAAACTGAAGAACAAAAACCATATGATCATCTTAATAGATGAAGAAAAAGCTTTCAACAAAATTCAACACCCATTTATGATAAAAACTCTCCAGAAAGTGCGCATAGCGGGAACCTGCAACAACATAATAAAGGCCATATATGAGAAACCCTCAGCAAACATCATTCTCAATGGTGAAAAACTGAAAGCATTTCCTCTAAAATCAGGAACTAGACAAGGATATACACTCTTGCCACTATTATTCAACATAGTTTTGTAAGTCCTAGCCACTGCAATCAGAGATAAAGAAATAAAAGGAATACAAATTTGAAAACAAGAAGAAAAACTGTCACTGTTTGCAGATGACATGATACTATACATAGAGAATCCTAAAGATTCCACCAAAAAATGACTAGAGCTAATCAATGAATTTGGTAAAGTTGCAGGATACAAAATTAATGCACAGAAATCTCTTGCATTCCTATACACTAATGATGAAGAATCTGACAGAAAAATTAAGGAAACACTCCCATTTACCATTGCAACAAAAAGAATAAAATACCTAGGAGTAAACCTACCTTGGGAGACAAAAGTCTCTATGCAGAAAACTATAAGACGCTGATGAAAGAAATTAAAGATGATACCAAGAGATGGAGAGATATACCATGTTCTTGGATTGGAAGAATGAATACTGTGAAAATGACTATAATTCCCAAAGCAATCTACAGATTCAATGCAATCCCTATCAAATTACCGATGGCATTTGTTACAGAACTAGAACAAAAAAATCTTAAAATTTGTATGGAGACACAAAGACCCGAATAGCAAAAGTGGTCTTGAGGGAAAAAAATAGACCTGGAGGAATCAGTCTCCCGGACTTCAGACTATACTACAAAGCTACAGTAATCATGACAATATGGTACTGCCACCAAAACAGAAATATAGGTCAATGAAACAAGACAGAAATCCCAGAGATAAACCCACGCACCTATGGTCAACTAATCTATGACAAAGGAGGCAAGGATATACAATGGAGAAAAGACAGTCTCTTCCATAAGTGGTGCTGGGAGATATGGACAGCTACATGTAAAAGAATGAAATTAGAACACTCCCTAACACCATACACAAAAATAAACTCAAAATGTATTAGAGACCTAAATGTAAGACCGGACACTATAAAACTCTTAGTGGAAAACATAGGAAGAACACTCTTTGACATAAATCACTGCAAGATCTTTTCTGATCCACCTCGTAGAGTGATGTAAATAAAAACAAAAATAAACAAATGGGACCTAATGAAACTTCAAAGCTTTTGCACAACAAAGGAAACTACAAACAAGACGGAAAGACAACCCTCAGAATGGAAGAAAATATTTGCAAACAAAGAAACTGACAAAGGAAGAATCTCCAAAATATATAAACAGCTCATGCAGCTCAATATTAAAAAATCAAACAACCAAATCCAAAAATGGGCAGAACACCTAAGTAGACATTTCTCTAAAGAAGACATACAGATGGCCAAGAAGCACATGGAAAGCTGCTCAACACCACTCACTATTAGAGAAATGCAAATCAAAACTACAATGAGGTATCACCTCCCACCAGTTAGAGTGGGCATCATCAGAAAATCTACAATAACAAATGCTGGAGTGGGTGTGGAGAAAAAGGACCCCTCCTGCACTTTTGGTGAGAATGTAAATTGTTAAAGACACTATGGAGAACAGTTTCAGGTTCCTTAAAAAACTAAAAGTAGAATTACCTTATGACCCATCAATCCCACTACTGGGCATATACCCAGAGAAAACTATAATTTAAAAAGACACATGCACCCCAATGTTCATTGCAGCACTATTTACAGTAGCCAGGACATGGAAGCAGCCTAAATGCCCATTGTCAGATAAATGGATAAAGAAGATGTGGTACATATATACAATGGAATATTAACCATAAAAAGGAAGGAAATTGGGTCATTTGTAGAGATGTGGATGGATCTAGAAACTGTCATACAGAGTGAAGTAAGTCAGAAAGAGAAAAACAAATATTTTATATTAATGCATACGTGTGGAATCTAGAAAAATGGTACAGATGAACCGGTTTTCAAGGCAGAAATAGAGACAGATGTAGAGAACAAACATATGGACACCAAGGGGGGAAAGTTGGGGGGGTGATCGGATGAATTGGGAGATTTGGATTGACATATATACAGCAATATGTATAAAATAGATAATTAATAAGAATCTGCTGTATAAAAAATTAAATAAAAAAAATCCCAGTCTGATAATTCCAAAATTCCAGTCGTGTCTGGTTCTGATGCTTACTTTATCTCTTCAAATTGTATTTTTTGCCTTTTGGTATGACTTGTATTTTTTTCTTGGTAGCAGACATGATGCACTGAGTAAAAGGGACTCCTGTAAGTTGGCCTTACTAATATGGTGGAGGTGCAGGGGAAGCATTTGATAGCCCTATGATTAGGTCTCACTCTTTAGTGAGCCTCTGCCTCTGGGCTCTGAACTTCACACACTTTTCAGTTTTATCTTCCTCCTAGGTGAAACAGGATGGCTAAGGTGGGCTGGCGTTGGGTAGTTTCCTTCCCTCAAGTCAGTTAGTCTCTGGTAATACCCCAGTATCTTAGGCTCTGGTTAACTAATTTCCCCTGCAGTCTTTGTTAAGAAGAACTGAGTACGCTGGTGTATTTCAAGATAGTTTCTTTCTCCCTTCCCCTGATAGAAACTTTAGGGGATTTTTCGCTGATATTTACTGTGGGAGCCTGATCAAGCTCCTGAAAGTAAATCTCATGATACTGTGGGGCCCCCTATGATTGGGTGCCTTTGGATTTTTTAATTCTTATATTTGTCCACACTGAGTCTTCAGCAATTTGTTAATTACAGTTCAGGTTTTCCTACTCTGACACTGGTTCCTGATGCAGTTTTACCTCTTGAGTCTTTGCCCTGATAAGCTTTGATTCCCTGTACTTGCCTGTCTCTTTAATCTGGAGACAGGTTTGCCTTTTGTCCTCTCCCCTCTCTTATGGATCCAAGAGGAGTTGTTGATTTTTCAGTCTGTTCAGCTTTTTACTTGTTAGGAAAGAAAACTGGAGTATCTTTTCATATGCTTATTTGTAATCTTTGGTGAGGTGTCTGTTAAGGTCTTTGGTTCATTTGTTTATCAGGTTAGTTGTTTTCTTATTATTGAATTTTAAGAGTTCTTTGTGTATTATGGATAACAGCTCTTTATCAGATCTATCTTTTGCAAATATCTTCTCCCAGTCTGTGGCTTGACTTTTCATTTTCTTGACATTGTCTTTTGCAGAGCAGGGGTTTTAAATTTTAATGAAAAGCAGCTTATCAATTATTTCTTTCACGCATCATGCCTTCTATGTTTTATCTCAAATGTCATCACCATACCCAAGATCATTTTGTTTTCTCCTATGTTGTCTTCTAGGAATTTGTTGTATTGGTCCCAGACTATTGATGGTGATGCTCTTGGCTAAGAATTCCTGAGGCACAAACCTGGGCCCATATTACTCTTAGAAAGCCCCAACAGACATTTCCTCCAGTGGGGCTTATGTTGTGGCTGGACCCACACTTGTGGTCCTTATTATGATCACAGGATGCATTTATTATGACCACAGGATGCACTTCAGCAAAAACTATCAGGGAACTTTAAGGAACAAGATTTATTAGTCACAGGTTCTGGAGGTTACATGGCATGCCCGAGGGCCACAGAGTGAGGTCATGGTAGGGAGCAGAGGAGATAAAGAGAGAGAGAGAGCAAACCTTGGGCTCTGCTTTTATTAGGGTCCGAGGGTGGGGTGTCTAGGTTTTTACAGTTCACTCTTTACTGGCTAATTCAAGGCATAAGAACAGGAATTAGGGTGCAAGAAGGGAGAAGTGGGGTTATTGAAGCAGTCAGTTATCTAGGTTTCCCAGGACTTTCTGAAAGAGGGATCCTCATGGGTGGGGGCAGCCTAATTCCTTATTTGGTTGTTTTGCTAGTAGCTATGTCATATAGTGGTGATACGTTCATTCAAGATGGATGTCTTTTGAAATGGATGCCTCAACAATCAAAAGCTTACTGTCAGACATTTACACTACAGAGTTTTATAGTTCTGTGTTTTACATTTAAGTCTGTGATAAATTTTGAGTTGATTTTTGTGAAGGGTGTGAGGTCTGTGTCTAAGTTCTTTTTGTTTTGCATATGGATGTCCAATGGTCCTAGCACCATTTGTTGAAAAGACTATCTGCTTCTTTGTCAAAGAACAGTTGCCTATATTTATAGGGGTCTATTTCTATTCCAAGAGACTTTTGCTGTTGTTGATTCTTTACAATTTTCTACATAGATGATCATGTCATCTGCAAATAAAATTTTATTTCTTCCTTCTCAATATGTATACTTTTAATTTCCTTTTCCTGTGTTATTGCATTACCTAGGTCTTCCAGTACAACGTTGAAAAGATGTGTGAGAATGGACATTCTTGCCTTGTTCTTGAGTTTGTGGGAAATCTTCAAACACCTCACCATATGTATGATATTAGCAGTAGGTTTCTTATAGATATTCTTTATCAAATTGAGGAAGTTCCCCTTTATTCCTAATTTACGGAGGTTTTTTTGTGTTTTTAAAAAATCATGAATGGGTGTTGGATTTAATCAAATGAATTTTTTGCATCTATTGATATGATCATGTGATTTTTTTTTTTAGTCGTGGATGTGATGGATTACATTCAGTGATTTTTCAAATGTTGATCCAGTTTTGCATACCTTGGATAAATCTCACTTTGTTAAGGTGTATAATTCTTTTTATATATTGTTGGATTCAATTTGCTAGTGTTTTGTTGAGGATTTTTGCATCTATATTCATCTTATGTTTATTTTTTATGCTTGAAACTCCCTACTAGACATAAAGAACTTTAAGAGCAAGGTCTCTGTGTCAATATCTTTGTGCTCTTACTGCCTAGGTTTGCTCCTGGCACATAATAGGCACTCAATAAATATTTGTGAATGTGGATATGTGATTAGGCTGATCTGGGTCTCAGGAATTAATAAATACCTAGATATCAGCCAGGTGGATAGTGCAGGTATAGGGAAATGGTATTCATTAAGTTTTAGAAAAATAGAATGTGTATTACTTAGATGTAAAGGGAATATTCTGTATTCCTTGTGGAATATCAACCATAAAGCTGTTTTACTCATTGCCCCCTTAAATATGAACTAGATTTATGTCTCCCAACAAGCATATCTTGGTGTAAAGTATAGTTACTGGGGGCTGGTCTAGAAAGTCAGAGATTAGTGGAATGTGATGGGTTTTGGGATCTGATAGTCTCTATTTTTAGTAGAGAGCTTGAGCCCTGGTGGAGACAGTAGACAAACTCCTGCTATAGATTTTACCACTGAATTCTTCAATAACTTTAACATTAAGCAGCTTTACAGAATCTCTATCCCAGGGGTCAAATCAACATTTCTTTGGATTCTCAAATAATTTTGGAAGGATCACCTTACACTTCATTAACATTGATAACATCCTGATCAAAACTCTGTAGAAAATCTGGTCTTTTAAGTTGTTTTCTGAAGTCCAGAAAGCTGAACAACTGGCCCCAGCTTAATTTGACCTGTTTTTTACTTTGAATCAATCCTTAATGCAAACCCTTAGCTGGTGTTTCTTTGCTCTCTGGCTTCTGACTGGAGACCCGTGTGTTCTTAAATGAAAATAAACTCCAGTCTTATACCACAGAGACCTCTATTTTGGCATCTTTATTGCCACCTCCTGGAATGGGGCAGCCCTCCCTTAGCTAGAAAACTAGTTGAACATCACCAGCAGCTGGAGGGCAAACTCGTTTTAGCAGCAGAGCAGGTTATTCACATAAGGTATGGACTAGTAAGTAGCCCATTCAGTTCTAGGTAAATCAGAAAACCCCCTTCACCTGAGTAAATGGAATCATTTTGGGGCCTTAGTTGCCTTTATAACCCTAGCTACAATGCATGCTGATAGGCTGTTGCCTACAATGCAATTATACCTGAGCTATGTAGCTGGGCAGTGCCTCTAAGGTTCTGTCATATTGGGAAGGATGATGAGGCAAATGGTTGGTGGAAAGGAAATGAAGAGAGTGAAGGTTAGTGAACGTAGGCTCAGGTAGAGAAGGAGTAAGACATATATTATTTCCAGAGTTTAGAGGAATGCTATGGCTGGAGAAGAAAAGCAGATCAGGCAAAGAAGTGAGAATGAGGGAATAGAAATTGAGGGCAGAGTAATATTCCATTGTGTATATGTGTCACATCTTCTTTATCCATTCATCTGTTGATGGACACTTAGGTTGCTTCCATGTCCTGGCTATTGTAAATAGAGCTGCAATGAACATTGTGGTACATGTCTCTTTTTGAATTATGGTTTTCTCTGGGTATATGCCCAGTAGTGGGATTGCTGGATCATATGGTACTTATAGATTAATATTGCCAATATTTGCTTAAAAATGTGGTTTGGATTTTTATGTTAGAGGATGTCATTGCCTTTCCTGCTTATTTGGATGTAACATAAATACTTCCCTGAAATTCACTAGGTAACTATTAAAGGTGACACTCTGCCTATTGGATATTCCATCCATCATTTCTTCACTTCAAGCTAGAATAATCTTTGTCATTCCTAATACATGGGTCATCCTGCTCTTTGAAAACTAGGCTGATCTATTAATTGCTGAAAATGAAGATTTAAAAAGTTTGTATAGAACAAAAGTACAGATAAAGAGGAAACTATTTACATTCGGCCAAATTAACTTTGCTCACTCATATGTTTATTTTCACAATTGCAATTAGTATCTTTAAAAATACTTGGGGCTTAGGGAGGGTGGGAGGGAGGGAGATGCAAGAGGGAAGAGATATGGGAACATGTGTATATGTATAACTGATTCACTTTGTTATAAAGCAGAAACTAACACACCATTGTAAAGCAATTATACTCCAATAAAGATGTTTAAAAAAAAAGAAATTGAGGGCAAATACTGAACAATGAATATTGCTTTTCCCTCATTGTTAGACTTTAGAGTGAACTCTGAGTAAGTTTGAACAAAAGCGGGCCAGTCACACAGCTGGGCTTCCCTGATGTTTCCATACTTCTTTTGCCCTGGTTGAGTCTATCCTCAGCCACCATGGGCTGGGTGACCTCCAGTCCCTTGCCTCCAGGCTTAAGAGTCTTTGGGCAGACCAAATGGAACATTCACATACAAGGTTGCTGATATAAATCAAGTAGGGAAAAATATTCATTTTGGTGCGGTCATTGTGTCAACTCTTATTATTTCAGTTCAGCATGGTCGCATATATAAATCTCCTTTAAGGAACCAGAAAAGGGGTATGTGAAATAACATTTCTAAGAGGCATGGCCACTTGCTTCTATTAATAATTACTACTTGCAAAGCCTGGAAGTGCTTAAGATGTTCATACTTTTTGAACGATTGACTGGTTCCTTTATTTATACATATAAGAAAAAAAGCCAAGTGGGGAGAGGAAATCGTCTGTTGCTGCAGAAACGTGAAAGTCACATTTTTGGCACTGTTCCCTGGTTGATGTCATTCTGGGGAATGTGCTAAAGGCCATGATTTTCCAGAGGGAGCAGATATTTTTTTCATAGCAGGCTGTTTGTGGGCACTTATTGCCCCCTCCGAAGTTAGGCCAAAACCAAGCTATGCCTTTTTCTGCCAAGTTTGGCAGTACCAGGTCAAGCCCACTTTGAAATAGGAGTCCAAAACCTTTGCTGGTCACTGTGCCCAGCCACTCCCTGCACCCTCTTATACCTTCTGAATATTCTCTTTAGGGGCCTCTCAGCTGCTTGGCCTTTGTGCAGGCTGCTGGGAAGGTTTGATTTTCCCCTGCTGTGTGAAAGCACTAAGGGCTGCCAGAGGTGTGTGTGTATTTAGGGGCCACCCCTGAGCTGACTCCTGAGGTAGACCACAATACCTCAGTTGGTGTGTTGGGTTGGGATTTGAACCCAGCTCTTCTCATTCCCTCTTACCTCCTAAATGGTCTCCCCCCAAAATGGGCTACAGATACTACCCCATCCTCCCTTGCTGATGCTGGTCTTCATGCTCCTATATGGAGCTGCCCAGAGAACATTTAAAAACCACTTGTCATGGTATAGAAGAATTTACTTGGGTCCGTCTATCATCAAAGAAAGATCTTTGCATTATGAAATTGGCCAGCAGTTTAGTGTAGGCAACCCAAGGTCAGGTCTGGGTTCTCACTATCTCCCCCACCCCCTTAGCACACAGGCAGACATTTGAACTTCAGGATCATTCCTACATCCACACCTATGCTCCTACCTTAATGAACACATGTTTCACCATATGCCTTGCACAAGACTACTCATCACTGACTCACTGCTGTACCCTCATCTGGTTCAGGCTCTTATGCTTAGCCCTTAAGGTCCTCCAACACTTGACTCCAACTTTTACCTTCTGTTCCCGAACACTCATTCTTTTTCTTTTTTGTTTTGTTTTGTTTTGTTTTTTTTTGGCGGTACGCAGGCCTCTCACCGCTGTGGCCTCTCCCGCTGCGGAGCACAGGCTCCGGACGCG
>NC_041234.1:52862668-52863805 GCF_002837175.3 Physeter macrocephalus | reverse complement strand
CTGCGGAGCACAGGCTCCGGACGCGCAGGACCAGCGGCCACGGCTCACGGGCCCAGCCGCTCCGCGGCACGCGGGATCCCCCCGGACCGGGGCACGAACCCGCGCCCCCTGCATCGGCAGGCGGACTCTCAACCACTGCGCCACCAGGGAAGCCCTCTTTTTCTTTTTTAAAAAATCTTTATTGGAGTATAATTGCTTTACAATGTTGTGTTAGTTTCTGCTGTATAACAAAGTGAATCAGCTATATGTATACATATGTCTCCATATCCCCTCCCTGCCACACTCCCTATTCCACCCCTCTAGCTGCTCACAAAGCACCAAGCTGATCTCCCTGTTTGATGCAGCTGTTTCCCACTAGCTATCTATTTTACATTTGGTAGTGTATATATGTCAATGCTACTCTCTCACTTCGTCCCAGCTTACCCTTCCCCTCCCCATGTCCTCAAGTCCATTCTCTACATGTGCATCTTTATTTCTGTCCTGCCCGTAGGTTCATCAGAACCTTTTTTTTTTTTTTTTAGATTCCATATATATGTGTTAGCATACGGTATTTGTTTTTCTCTTTCTGACTTACTTCACTCTGTATGACAGACTCTAGGTCCATCCACCTCACTACAAATAACTGAATTTCATTTCTTTTATGGCTGAGTAATATTCCATTGTATATATATGCCACATCTTTTTTTAATTTTTATTTTTTAACATCTTTATTGGAGTATAATTGCTTTACAATGATGTGTTAGTCTCTGCTTTAAAACAAAGTGAATCAGTTATACATATACATATGTTCCCATATCTCTTCCCTCTTGCGTCTCCCTCCCTCACACCCTCCCTATCCCACCCCTCTAGGTGGTCACAAAGCACAGAGATGATCTCCTTGTGCTATGCGGCTGCTTCCCACTAGCTATTTTATGTTTCGCAGTGTATATATGTCCATGCCACTCTCTCACTTTGTCACAGCTTACCCTTTCCCCTCCCCATATCCTCAAGTCCATTCTCTAGTAGGTCTGTGTCTTTATTCCCATCTTACCCCTAGGTTCTTCATGACATATTTTTTTCTTAGATTCCATATATATGTGTTAGCATATGGTATTTGTCTTTCTCTTTCTGACTTACTTCACTCTGTATGACAGACTC
>NC_041234.1:52860234-52862658 GCF_002837175.3 Physeter macrocephalus | reverse complement strand
GTTCCCTTTTCTCCACACCCTCTCCAGCATTTATTGTTTCTAGAGTTTTTGATGATGGCCAATCTGACCGGTGTGAGATGATATCTCATTGTCGTTTTGATTTGCATTTCTCTAATGATTAATGATGTTGAGCATTCTTTCATGTGTTTGTTGGCGATCTGTATATCTTCTTTGGAGAAATGTCTATTTAGTTCTTCTGCCCATTTTTGGATTGGGTTGTTTGTTTTTTTGTTATTGAGCTGCATGAGTTGCTTATAAATTTTGGATATTAATCCTTTGTCAGTTGCTTCATTTGCAAATATTACTCCCTTTCTGAGGGTTGTCTTTTTGTCTTGTTTATGGTTTCCTTTGCTGTGCAAAAGCTTTTAAGTTTCATTAGGTCTCATTTGTTTATTTTTGTTTTTATTTCCATTTCTCTAGGAGATGGGTCAAAAAGGATCTTGCTGTGATTTATGTCATAGTGTGTTCTGCCTATGTTTTCCTCTAAGAGTTTGATAGTGTCTGGCCTTACATTTAGGTCTTTAATCCATTTTGAGTTTATTTTTGTGTATGGTGTTAGGGAGTGTTCTAATTTCATTCTTTTACATGTAGCTGTCCAGTTTTCCCAGCACCACTTATTGAAGAGGCTGTCTTTTTTCCATTGTATATACTTGCCTCCTTTATCAAGGATATGGTGACCATATGTGGGTGCGTTTATCTCTGGGCTTTCTATCCTCTGAACACTCATTCTTTACCATATCTATAGCCATTTATTCATTTCATAAATGAAAAGCTAATTCAGAAAGATTAATGCTCTAATGGAGGCCTTTATACAAAGCACAGTGATGGCCATAAAGAAGCTGAGAGCAGTTCTGTTCCAGGTAGTCAGAAAAAAAGTCTCACTGATGGGATGATTCTTAAAGCTGGGTCTCTAACATTCAGAAGGAGTCCACCAGGAAAGTATATTTCCATGAGAAGGAGAAGAACAGTCTTCCCTGATCCTTTTCTTGGGAGTGGTGGCTAGAGTTTTTCTCACAGGCTTATCCTTGCATCCTGCTATAAGCTTCCTTGGGGCCAAGGAATCATATCTTATAGAATATCAACAGTAGGGTATAGGTCCTTAGGGAATGTCTACCTCAATTCATTTATTTTACTTGTAAAGAATCTAAAACCAAAAAAGGTAAAGGGACCTGTCCAAGGTCACACAGCTAGTTAGTGGCAGAGGTAGAACTAGAGGTAGAAGGACTCTTAGACTCTCATTATAGGGCTCTTTCTACTAGGTTGTTTTGTGGCCTTAGCATGTCCCAGTTTCCCCTTTGATCTCCTCCTCTGAGAGCTCCCATCAGCCTCAGTTCACTCAGGGCGGTTCCCTTTCAAGACTGAACAGAAATGTTTGTTGCCACTAGCTCCCTATATAACCTTAGGAAAATTACATCCCTTCTCTTGGCCTTAGTTTTTAGTTTCCTCATCTAAAAATGAAAGAGGGTTAACGAATAGATTTCTATATCTAGGCCTTATTGAGAGGGGCACGCAGCCAGCAGTTTGTACAAGAGCTTCACTTTTTGTATATTTGCTGGAGTGGAGTATAGGCATCTGAATGGGGCTGAATGAAAGGAGTGGAAAAAACATAGTGGGGGCTGAGACGCTGAAGGCTTCCTACTGGCCTAAAAACAGATACATACTTCAAGTGTAGTTCTCTTATTTTTGATGTGGTAAAACTGAGGCCCAAGTTGGGGGTAGGAGAAATTCTCATAGGAATTAATGAGGATATGGGCCTGAAACCCAGGTCTTCTGACTCCAATACTTTCTACCAGCCCATACTGCCCCATTGAGCTGGTTATGTCCTGTCCAGGGAAATTTGAAGAAGACTAAGAGGTCAGAAGTCTGTTACAAATAGGGTTTAGTTGCTATGTGTGCAGAGTATTTACAGCTGGCCATTATGAAAGGAGACAGTCTAGAGCTTTGAGGGCAGGGGGTGGTACAGTTGCCTCTTCAGACCCTATTTGGGGGTTTGGGAGACTTGGACTTGAGCCCTAGATGTATGGGGCTCAGGACTTGGTTATCCCCTCTTTCCTCCCTTCTAATTGCTTCCTGTTCATAATATCTCTCCTCTTATCTCCTTTCATCTCCATATGACTACCCACCCTCTTCTAGTCATAAACAAAGATTATCAATCACTGGGTTAGTTTACCTCCATTTTTCCACTACCCCTCATAGTAACTTCCTTTTTTTTTAACATCTTTATTGGAATATAATTGCTTTACAATGGTGTGTTAGTTTCTGCTTTAAAACAAAGTGAATCAGTTATACATATACATATGTTCCCATATCTCTTCCCTCTTGCGTCTCCCTCCCTCCCACCCTCCCTATCCCACCCCTCTAGGTGGTCACAAACCACCTAGCTGATCTCCCTGTGCCATGCAGCTGCTTCCCACTAGCTATCCA
>NC_041234.1:52803881-52860015 GCF_002837175.3 Physeter macrocephalus | reverse complement strand
TTTTATGGCTGAGTAATATTCCATTGTATATATGTGCCACATCTTCTTTATCCATTCATCTGTTGATGGACACTTAGGTTGCTTCCATGTCCTGGCTATTGTAAATAGAGCTGCAATGAACATTTTGGTACATGACACTTTTTGAATTATGGTTTTCTCAGGGTATATGCCCAGTAGTGGGATTGCATAGTAACTTTCATAGCAGCAAAATAACCCACAAACCACTTTTGCCTTTTCTTTTAATTTCATGCTGTTTGAGATGACTTGATTTTGTGTTCTCACAGAATGCTCTGGTGGAAAAAGGAGACAAAGTGCACCTTCTTCCTTTCTGGAAAAGAATTTGGCTTATACCATATAGGTAATGTCTCACTCATCACAATACTTCCCAATACTTTTATTCTTTGGGTTGGTTCAAGTGGTCTCCAAATCACTGATGCTTCTCCCCGCTGGGTGGAGCAGGTGGTTTTTTTGGAAGATGGGAAGAGATCAGGAGTTTAGTTCTGAACATATTGAGTTTGAGAGGTCTATTTGACATCTGAGTAGAGATGTTGAACAGGCAATTGTATTTATGAGTATGGAATTTGAGAAACACTTTTGTTTGGAAATATAATTTTGGAGTTTTTGGCAAACAGGTGACACTTTAAGCCATCAGAACTGATGAGATAAGTTAGGGACTAAGTGTAGAGAGAAGAGATTTCCATGAAAGTTCTCAGGGCATAGTTTATCAAGGAACTAGGAAGCTGTGGAAGCTAATCCTCTGAGAGGAAGTAGGTTTTCTTTTTCCCAGATTGGTGTTATTTGATTTCTAAGTGTGGTGCAGTAGAAAGAGTGTGGCCACTGGTTTATTGTATACCTTGGGTAAGTCACCCACATGTCCTGGATCCCAGTTTTCTCACCTGTATAATGAGAGGATTGGATGAGATGATCTGATGTTCTAGAATGGTTTATCATTTATAGTAATGTAATTGGCAAAGGACTGTCAACATGTGCTATCTGTTGGGATGACAAGCATGTGGAGGAACTTTGTAAAGTGACAAAACCTATGCAAATGATGATTGCCATTGTTACTGTTATGTCCTCCTTTATTTGTGGGATGTTGATGTGTAAAGATCACTGACCTGTGGAACTGCACACCTAAAGTTTCTTTTCTAGCGCTGGTTCTGAGTCATTATGTGATCTTGAATATGATCCTTTCCTTCTCTGGTCCTCAATTTTCACATCCATAAAGTGAAGGCTTTGGTTTCTTTCAGTGATTTTCAATATTTTTAAAAACAAAGAAACTCATTTTTAAAGTGAAATTGGCATAGCTTCTCTGGTTGAGAGAGCAGGTTGAGTAGAGGGCTTAGGCTCAGGTTCACCTCAGAGGTATCTCTTGAGCCACTTCTAGAACCCCAGAACACCAAGGAATGTAGTTTGATCCTCGACTAACTGAGCTCTCAAAGCCCTTTCAATTCTGACATTCTATAGTTTGAGGATTCCCTTGTCATCAGTATAAAGTCCAGAGGTCAGTGAACTTTTTCTGTAAAGGGTCAGATAGTAAGTATTTTAGGCTTTGTGAACCACTACAGACTCTGTTTTCTCCTCTTCTGCCTTCTCCTCCTCCCTCTTTCTTTTCCTCCCCCTCCCCTCCCTCTCTCCCTCCTCCCTCTCCCCTTCCTCCTCCTCCTCCCCCTTCTCCTCCTTTTCCTTCTTCTTCAAACCCATTTAAAATGTAAAAACCATTCTTAGCTCATGGACACTACAAAAACAGGCCATGGACAAAATCCAACATTTGGGCCACAGGTTGACAACCCCTGGATAATCTGTGATGTGACCCCAGCATTGAGCCCCAGTGACCAGATGCATAATGGGAAGACTGTAGACTATCCTCCATCCCCAATAAGACGTATGTATAGCCTGCAATTTCCAGACTGCTCTTGGCTGGGTCTGGGGAGGGTGGGGGAAGGTTCAGGTCACAGGTGGAACCTGAGCCTAGGCCCATCTGGGTCCCTACTTGAAGCAAACCAGCTCCTCTCCCCCACAATCCCCTTGGCTGAGCTGGGCCCTTCCATGTGCACACAGCCTCAGGGAAGGCAGAGCTAGTAACAGTGGCCCTAGCTGGCTTGTGGCCAAGAAGGGTGGCTATTTGTTGAAGGCACAGCTGGGAGGGGGTGGGGCAAAGGGGATCATCCAAATATCAGTCCAGGCAGAGAGGAGGAGCGGCCTAATTGGGATCAGATGTCTCTATAGAGCAATAACACTGACACCTGGTTATGAGCATCTTAGCTTTGCAGAACCCAAAGGGTTTTTCCAGACAGCATTTAATTTATCTCCACTGCACTCTTGGGAAGGAGAAAAGAAGGGGAAGAGGTTTAGCTGTGGTGATAAGAAAGAGCTCTGGCTTAGGAATCAGGAGCCACAGCTTGGTCCCTGATTTGTGAGGTAACCTTCGACCACTCTCTTCCTTTCTCTGTGCCTCATTTTCCTCATTTGTAAAGTGGTAGGATTGGACCAGATCAGTGGCTCTCAAAGTGTGATCCCTGGATAAGCAGCAGCCATATCACCTGGGAACTTGTTAGAAATGCCAATTCTCAGGCTTCATCCTACATCTAGAAAATCAGACACTCTGTGGGTGGGACCAAGAAATGTGTCTTTTAACAAGCACCCCCACCCCAGGCAAGGAGAAACACTGGACTGGAATCGTCTAACGACCTTCCAGTTTAGATTCTCTGATTGTATAAGATAGTGGATGTAAAAATACATTTTAAACTGTGCCCTATACATTTCAGGGATGACGGTAGTGATGATGATAAGGATGATGCTCCTGTTGACTTTAAGCCATACTTCAGCAGCCAGGTTTATCCCCTAAGCCAGTATCCGATTACCCACACCCTCATCCCCTATGGAGTTTCTCTCAAGTCCTGTAAGACAGAGAGATGCCCTCAGGAGCATATATACTGTATGAGTAGGTAAGTTAGGTAAGGTGAGCTGTTTCAGATGGTTGACAGAGATGAAGTCACAAGACAACTATTTTGAAGAGCCAGAGAATAGGCACAGCCAGTATTAGAGATTGCATGTGTGTGTGTTTGTGTGTAGTAGGTGAGAAGTTCACTGCGGGCTGCGGAGTTGTGGCATTGGAGAGAACTTTTAGTATTAGTAGTAGTGAGGTCTTGAAGGATGGGGAGGATTTAAACACTTTCCAGGAATGTGGGAGGACATTATAAGTGATGAATGTGAAGGTAAGGCACACAGAAGAAAAAAAAGCATGTGACCTCATCTTGTTATAGCATTAAAACTAGAAGGATCCTTATATTTACCCAGGGTTCAGGGTGATTCCCTGGGTGCTGGCTGTAATGCCAGTCATTTCCTTCCCATTCTGGGAAACATACTGGAAAAAATGTGAACACGGATGGCATTAAATGGAGGACCTAGACTCCATTCTAGAATATAAAATTAAGTCATTCACAAATGTTTATATGTTAATTTAATAACAAATTGATTTTAACACACTTTCCAAGTGATC
The DNA here is from genome assembly GCF_002837175.3 of Physeter macrocephalus. NCBI lineage: Eukaryota > Metazoa > Chordata > Mammalia > Artiodactyla > Physeteridae > Physeter > Physeter macrocephalus. Next base: position 52,856,513 of record NC_041234.1, on the reverse strand, counting down.
TTAAAACTCTGGACATTCTGGTTGAATAAATGACTTATACAATGTCACTCAGAAAGTTAATGGGACTGGAAGCCATTTCTCCTAATTTTTAGTCCAGTGTGTTGCCCTTGTAATCTGTGTTTGCTCTGAGGCTTCTGGAATGGAGCAATCTGGCCAAAATACAGAGTTTAAAAGGCATGTGTTTGAGGTACAGCTGGAAGGAGGTTAGGTCAGGACTGTGGAGAACCTGGAATGCCAGGCTGAGGCTTTTTAATTTTCTCCTGTAGATAATGGGATACTGTTGAAGTTTCTGGATCTGCTGTGAGGCATTACCTGCAATTTAGGGATATTACTCAAATGGTGTAGTACTGTAGTGCCTGGTGGATTGGAGTGAGAGAGTACTTGGAGGGAGCGATGTATATAAGAAGTAGCCCCAAGTGTAAGCTAGAATGACACAGACCCACCGTCCTTCCCATGCCATGAGTACATTTTTATTTTTAACAGAAGAAACAATGTGCTGCAAAAACATGGCTTTTATTCTGGGATTCCAGCCATTAGTGATGGGGATATTTGGGAGCTGGAGCCTTCCTGGTCCTGGAACATAATGCTGTGGAGACCTCCTCCCTAGATTGCACTCACACCCGTCCTTGCTAAAGCTCAGTGCTGTTCTCTGCTCTCTGGTTTCATTTTGCACTCAGATTTCTATGTATTATAAGCCAGGGTCCCAGAGTTTAGGGGATACTTCACTCTTCCTTTCATTCCTCTCATAATGCCCCAAGCCCAGGGAAGCTAGTTATACACATTACCATGCCAGTTGCATCACCCAGTCAGCTCCAGGGACCCTAGCTCTAAGTTTCACAGTTTAAAGCTTCCAAAGCTCATTCATACCCATTATCTCATTTGGTTCTCATAAGAGCCTTGTGACGTGGGCAGGATGAAACTTAAGACCAGAGTGGGGGAAGTAACTTGTCATGCAGCCAGTGAGTGGCACAACCCACTTATTCTGCCTTCTAGGCAATATTCTGTGCTGCCACTTGTGCTGTTGGAGTTGTGGTGATCATTTTTATGAGCATACTGAAAAACCTCTCAGATATCAGACAGGGCCCAAGCTGGAGCACAGAAGGAGACAGAAAGTCAGGAAAACAAATTTCTCATTTCCAGTTGTGAGTCCCTCCCTCAATACCATACTCCCTCCTTTGAGTATACTGAAAGACCTTGGTGGGAAAATCCTTGGCTCTGCCTGCTTATAGCCCTGTATCCACCCCTGTCTGATTCCAATAGTACTCTTGGTGAGAATGTGTTATCTTTGCCTGCAGCCTGCCATGTTTCCTTTCTGCCATTCTCTCTCCTCAGCCTGGGTCACTGGAACAAAGGTATGGCCAAGGGACTCCCCTTCCCTGGCCTACTCCAAGAGGTGAGGCTCACAGCCCCAGATCTACCTTGCAGAGTATAAAAACCAATCATTGACTGAGAGACTGGGTGACCACTAAACGTAGACAGCTTTTAAAATATGGTTGGCACAGGGTCTTTGGCTGAAGCTGCTTTGGCCAGACCTTTCCAGGAGTCTGACTGGGTCCTCAGTGTGAGCCAAAGGCAATACCAACCAGAGTAGCATCAGCCCAGCTTTCAGAGTTCATACAATGTCATGCTGTCTAGATTTTCATCGTGAATGTTCCCGAGACTCAAATGCAAGGGGAATTGTGTTGATTTCAACTGGAAAATATTCCTGCCATCTCAACATTCTCTGGAATAACCTGCATGCAGCTGTCATGGGGCGGCCCCCTCCCTGTAATGCATGGCTTTTCCAACGCTCAAGCTCCAGGGATCTGGAGGGGAAGAGGAGGAGGGGAACCAGATTCTGTATACCCCTGCCCCCAGCTTGGATAGTGCTTGCATTTTTTGAGGCCTGAAATTGTGTTGTTGGGGTTGGGGTTGGGTGTGAGGTAGAGGAGTTCATTGAACAGGCTCCTGCTGGGTGGATCCCTGATTGTGGCTTGTTGCATTTCTTTAACTTACTGGCGTCCAACAGGAAGAAGTCATTTTCTGATGGAGAGGCATATGCCCTTGCATAGAAACTCTAGCTGGCTCCGGGGCAGGAGACCTGGGTTTAGGTCTTGGGTCTGCCATCAACTTGCATTGTGACTTTATGCAATCCGTCATCACCTCTTTGTGTTTCAGCTTCTTCCATTTAAAATGGAGCTACCAATACCTGGTTCACATATATGGAGTAGGAACAAGGTGTGGAGGTCATTGATGAATGTGCTAGGGGAAATGAAGGAATGCTAGGAATTTGTTCTTACCTCCTCCAGACCCACAGAACTAAACTAGTTGCTCTTCTTTCCTTTCCCCTGTCCCATGGTGTTTGTAGAATGGCAGGATATGGGAACATCTCCAAGGATTTAGATAGCCATAAGGCAAAGGGAAGAATGGTGGTATAAGCAGTGATATAACACAATATGAAAATGGGGATACCCTAAAATCTTATCAAAGAGATGTTGACAGTCAGTTGGAAACAAAGTCCTATGATAATGGGAAACAATATATTGGGATCAGGTGTGACACATGGGATGCCAGCAAGGCAGAGAGTGCCAAAGGCAAATTTTATTGCTTCTTACCATTATGCCATAGACTTGTGCTAATGCTACTCTAGAAATTGCCTTCATTGGTCGCTTGGATTGTCACACCCTTGCCCTAGCTTTGGTATCTTCAAGCCTCTTATTTCCTTTGGAACAAAGTGTTACTTGGGTTGCAGATACCTGAGAGGGGGTGTCAGAGAGGAGAGAACAAACAGCCTCTGCCCTGGCATCAGGGTTCACTTTGGTCCTACCAGTTCTCTGGTGCTCCTATCTCTGAATTACCAGCCTCCTGAGATCTACACATGTGCTCTCCAGTATGGTAGCCACTAGCTAGATGAACAGCCCTGAATTGCTTATGAGAAGGCCTGGATAACAGTACAGATGGTTTAGTGGCAGCCCAGCACTGCTGTGAGACCTCAGGGTTCCTATCCTCCTGAGAATAAAGTAAGATGTTCTGCTTTACAAGGGCTCTTACATGGATAATTTGTTTTAAAAAAGAAAGAAAAAAAAACTGAAAAAGTGTTATTGGACTGGGCATCTTATCACCTGTTGATCAACCATTTGTGCTTGCAGTGAGTCTAAACCCATGAGTTATCCTCAGTCCTCCTGTTTTATAGCCCTTTGTGCTTTAGAAAAAGCATTCACAGCCACTGTTTCATTTGAATCTCCCTAATACAGTAGAGGCAAGTACACTAACCGTTATTATGTCCATTTGACCCACAAAGAAACTGTGGCTCAGCAGTGAAGTGATGACCAAGGGCCTCTAGTTATAAGTGATAGTGCCAGGCTGAGAATGGAAAAAACTCCAGCAGCATCCTTGAGTACTTTCTTTCTATTTCCACTCAAGTGCCAAGTCCGGGTGATTTTCTTCCATACCTCATTCTCAATCAGTCCACTTTTTTCCATCATCATTGTCACCACTGTAACCCAAGCCCTTCAGTCCATCTTTCACATAGCAGTCAGAGTGGTCTTTCTAACATGTTAAGCTGACTATGACACTGTCCTGTTTAAAACTCTTTGCAATTGCTCTTAGGATAAAAAGCAACCTCTTGAATATGGCCTACATAGCTCTGTATGGCTTAGCTCTCCACTATCTCTAGCTCTTCCCACTCCTTCCTTGCATTCTTTCCTCCAATAACTGAAATGTTTCAGGTCTTTGAAGATTCTGGCTCTAGTCTGTACACATGCTATTCTGTCTGCTTGCCACTCTCTGCTCCCCTAATCCTCTTTACTTGGTAAACTCCTGCTTGTTCTTCAAGCTCTAGCTTCGACATTGCCTCCTCTAGGAACTTCCCCTTGCCTGCCTCCCTACTCAGGGTGGGTTAGTTGCCTCTTTGAACTCCCATGTTACCCAGGACTTGCTTGTTAATATGCTGTTATTATGCTATATTATAATAATTATAATATAATTATATATATTATAATAATATATATTATCTGTTAAGCTGTCTGTGTCTTCTGGTAGATTGTGAGTGCCATAAGATCAAGAACCATGTCAATTTTAACTCTCCATCATGTCCTAGAATGTAGCACAGGGCCTGGCATGTGATGGATGCTTACAGTTATTTCTTGATTAATTGAATGAATGGAAGAATACATGAATGATGGATCTCAGGTAATTTACCCTGCAACCCAGTGTTGTTTCTACTTGGAAGTAACATATATGAACACAAAGATAGTTATTTAACCTTCAGACTACCATTTTCAGTGAATATTTAGGACATGTTTACTAATCATAGGACCTTAATCTTGGAGTAAAGAGCCTGGCATCTGCTGTGTGCCAGGCACACTGCTAAAAGATCAACATTCAATGCATTTATTCATTCCTTCATCAGTTATATCTTGAGTATACTCTATAACAGTAGAAACTATTATTATCCTCATCTTACTGATTAGGAAACTGAAGATTGGAGAGGCTAACTTACTTGTTCAAGACCACACAGCTATTAAGTGGTGAAACTGGGATTTGAAGCTAAGCCTATATGACTCTAAAACATATTTGCTATATTGCACTGACCCAGACAATGGTTACTGAGAACAGGACCTGCTCTCTTTCTTCCATATTATAGGGTACACAAGAACTGATTAACCCTTTTATTTTATTTTATTTTATTTTTTTAGATTCTGGTTCCATTTTAAAATTTATTTAAAAAAATTTTTAATTGGAGTATAATTGCTTTACAATGTTATGTTAATTTCTGCTGTACAATGAAGTGAATCAGCTATATGTATACCTATATCCCCTCCCTCTTGGACCTTCCCCCCCACGCCCCCATCCCACCCATCTAGGTCATCACAGAGCACTGAGCTGAGCTCCCTGTGCTATACAGCAGGTTCCCACTAGCTATCTGTTTTACACATGGGAGTGTACTTATGTCAAACCTAATCTCCCATTTCATCCTTTTTAAATAATGATGTTATAAACAGCTCATTAAGGCAATTGTTTTTCAGGGGCTGGTAGATTTCTAGAATGAGATAAGTTTCTCTGTACTGACTCAGGTCAGTCCTCTTCTCTAGGTAGCTGAAATACCATCTGTAATGGAGGCCAGTATAGCAAAAAGCTAGTATGATGGAAATACCAAGTTTGATCCCTATCTTTGGAGCAGCTGCAGGGGATAGGTTGGGGCTGCCTCCCTCAGAGCATAGTTGTGAGGATCAGATATAATAATTCTTCTCATTTGTATAAGGCATTGAAGTTTACAGATCACTTTTACATCTTCTACTTAGAAAGAAGTAGAAGTAGTATTTGAAACTTAGAACTTTACTATTAAATACATAAGGAAACAGGCCCAAAGATATCATGTCACTTGGTCAAGGTCTCACAGAGTTGGGACTTACAGGTTTCTCAACTTTGAAAAACATACACATATGAAAGGACTTAATTTTATTGTGCTTATGCTAATTTTCTGTGGAGAGAGGCTGTTTCTCACATAGTTTCTGCCCAGTGAAGTATTGATTCAAGAAATATTTATTGGGTGGCTAATATATGCAAAGCACTGTTCTAGATACTGAGGATAGGACAATGACTAAACAGTAATCTTTGCCATTATAAAGCTTACATTGTGGTTGTAGCGAGGGATAGACAAACAAAGAAAACGTAGTATATTAAATGGTATTAAATGCTAAGGAGAAAAGTAATACACAAATGAGGTATAGGTTATATGTGTGAGGATTATAATTTTATTTAGGGTTCGAGAATCAGAGTGACTTGCTAGGAGCAGGAAAAATTAGGGGATTAAAGATAAGGGAGAGAGACAGAAAAAATCTCCAGGGTTTTGAGCTTGGCAAAATGGTGATTCATATAGCAAACATAGAGTAATTTGGCTGTTTCAGATGAGACCTCCCAGCATGGAAACAGTCTTAAAATGTGTCCAAGGTTGAAAAATGATGGGAGAGTCCAAATGATGCCTTTGAGTTGTGGGCACATATAGGATCCATAGATGCAAATGATGATCATCTCATCTGAGAAAAGTGAATGTGCAAACCTAGATGAAGCAAGGAAACTTGGTTATAGCAGAAAGGACATGGGGCAGAGACTTAGGAAACCTGGGTTTAGGCTACTTCTGCTGTGAACTCTGTGACTGGAAAATTTTATCCTCTCTAGGCCCCAGTAACACTCATCTATGAATGAGGACACTTGGTTGGGTAGATGACTGGCTTTCAAACTGCTCTGTGGTACACCAGGGGTGTGGAGAGCCCTGACAGTGCCTACTGAAGTGGAGTTGGAGGGGAGAGAAACAGCCAGAGCTATTCATCACCCCTCTGCTTCAACAGAGTAAATCATTGGACTAGATAGTATCTGAGGTGCCTGCTAGCTCAGACACTCTGACTCGGCTTGCCTGGCAACAGCACTGGGAACCTTCACTCACCCCTTCTTATAGCTTATTTAAGAATTTGAGGAGGTTTCCTGAGTAATATGGGTGTCACAGAGGTGAGGACAGTGATTACACAGAGCAGGAAAGAAGAATCCTCAGGCTTGGGAGTTGGAGCAGCTTCTGTGGTGCTGGTTATCAAATATTGGGCCTTTCCAATTGAGCTAAGCTTGACAGTTGATAATATTTTCCACTAGTGTAGACTATGCTCTCAGACTGAAATGCGGTAGAACCTCTAGGCTTTAGTTAACAAGACTGCACTGTCCTATTCATGAGAATAGGGCAACTCATATGGACTACCATATACACAGGTCTTTTGAGTTGATCAATTCCTTAGTGAGATTTGAGTATTCCAGCCTGTCTGAAAGTACATGGTTACCAGTCCCTTTTTTGTAGTTGCTAGTGAAGAGTAGGGGATAGCCAGGTCAAGGATCAGGAGTAATACTTCCATATCTCTGTATGCTACATTGTATTTTACATAATTCTCTGCAATCAAGGCTCTCAGTTGAGTTTCACATGAATCCTGTTGGATTGACAGGGGTTGGATCCTTATTCTCATTTGATAGATCCCACCTCTGCATTCTTTAAGGGCTAGCTTGAGCTTTACCTCCCGTACAGTAATTCCATTCTTACACCGTCCCTCCACTGCCCATCAACCATAGTACTTAAACCCTATATTCCATGTGTAGTCATTTCATTATTCCTATTTGAGTTTTTTGTGTAGATGTTTATGTTCCCCCAACAAGTCATCATCATTGTTAGCAAAGCCTTCTGACTTTTCCCTGCTTCAGCTTTTACTGCCCTCCCTGTGGTCTACTCTCAACACAGAAGCTATCCTTTTAAGATACAAGTCAGATCGTAACACGTTCTGTGATCAAAACGTTGCAGTGTTCCCAATCTCACTCAGAGTAAAATCCAAATTCTTAACAATGGCTTGCAAGGTCCTTCCATGCTCTTCATACTGCCTGCAACTTCTCTGACTTCCTCTCTTATTACTCTCCCCTTGCTTGCTCTGCTCCAACCACATGAGCTTCCTTGCATTTCCTTGCACACTTCCAATACATTCTTTCTCAGGGACTCTGTGCTTTCTGTTCCCAATGCCTGGAATTATCTTCCCCCAGATACATGGTTAGCTCCTTCACTTCCATCCTAATCAAATGTTACTTTATAAAAGAGGACTTTCTTTATGTGAACTAGTAATGATACACCCTTGCACTCTTTCCTCCTTGCTCTCCTTTATTATTTTTTATTGTACTCACTGACATACTATGATTTTGCTTGTTTATTTGATTATGGTCTATCTCTCCTGAGTAGAATATGAATTGCTTGAGAATAAGGACTTTGTTTTTGTTCAATGCTATATTTCTAGCCTCTAGAATAGTACTTGGCACATTGTAGATATTTAAAAATTTCTGTTGGGTAAATAAATAAACAAGACCATAAAAGCTTAAGGACAGACACTGTTCAATTCCCCCATTCATGTTTCTCATGCTAAATACGCTTGTCTTAATAGAACAATGCAAGTTAGAGCAGAAGGGACGCTTAGAGATCTGCTTATCTACCTCCCTCATTTAACAGAAGACTGAGGGGAAGGATCTTGCCCAGGGCCATACAGAAAGTTGTCAGCAGAGTCAGAAGAGTTCAAGTCATCTAAGCCTAGATTCATAACTTTTCCTACTGTAGCATACTAGACACAAAAATTAGTCTTATTTTTCAAATACAGAGCAAAGGCAAGGCATTGTCTATCTGGAGAAGTAAGCTCTGGGCAGATTAATGTGGAGGTGGAAGAATTTGTCTTTTCCACAAACAGGAGTTTCCTTGAACATTTTTCTCTCTGGTTTTGGAGGGTAATAACAACTGGACCAAGTATTACATAAATGCCTGACCTATTAAACCACAAATAACAGTCATTCAGTAAATCAATTAGCAAGCCTTTTTTGAGTGCTTAACATGTGCTTAGACCTGTGCTAGTTGCTTAAGGAAATATAAAGATGTTCAGCCCTGATTCCTGCTTTCTAGGAGCAGTCTAGCAGTGGAGGCAAGACTCACCTGCCTGAGATAAGCAGATATCAAATTGTGAGATACAGACAATAAGCACTATTGAGAATAACAGGGGACCACTGAGGGCTGAATTAGTCCAAAAGTCATTATGGAGGAAACGAGACATCTTTGCACTTATTTCAGACTGCATTCCTGTCAGTGCTTTGTCTTCCTTCCTTCGTTCAGAAGTGTTCTCTTGCACCCATGGATCTGACCCTATCTCCATGGTTCTTCAGGGAAGGAAGATGTGTTTGATTTAGTTACTTCCTCTTCTTTTCACTCCCCCAGATGGAGTCGGCTAACAGTTCAGTACAGGTTTACTGAGCACCCTGTGGGTAGCAGGCATTGAGCCAGGGGCTTGTAATAAAAAGATGAATACTCTATGGTTGCTTACTTCTAGTAGGTCAAAGTCTAATAGTATAGATAGATAGGCACAGAGGTTTACAACATAATTCAGTATTGAAAAAAATAGTTTATTTATATCCCCCTTCATTTATAAAATGGATTTGAGGTGGTAAACATGGTAAGTTTTGTTTAAGAATAAATTTTAATGAGAGCCCAGATGAGAGAAAGAATGATGTGGAGTGAATCAATCAAAGATTCCCAGACTATGTGATATTTGAATTGAACTCAGAGGATGATTTGGAGTTTTCTAGGGAATCAGGGATTGAAGGTGTGGGTATGGGGAGTCATTCTAGACAAATGGAACATCACATAAAGGTAGGGGTTCTCTGGCTTGTTTAGGGAATGGCTTGTTATTCTGTGTGTCTAAAGCAGATATGGTAATGCCTGGCATGATCACCACTATCAGCTCCTCCCATGCCCATGGCAGAAATTGTTAATCAGACATATCGTTCTTTCCTAGTGTGCCTAGATATGGCTTAGAATCCTTGTAAACACAGTATTCCAAATGGCTACTTGCAGTCAAGTTGAATTGATTCATGAGATGAAATATATTTGCCATCCTTGTCTGATCTGCAATGCTTTTAAAGTTACAGATTTTCAGGAAACAGAAACTTATTGGGAACCTAAGTTTTTAACAAGCTTCCCCCTGTCCTCCCCCCACCCCTCATGACTCTGATGTAGTGAGTTCATGGATCTGTATTTGGTAGCTACTGTGCTATATCATGTTACTGAATTTAGATTTTTCTCCTGCCACCAGAAAGTTTAAATCATAGGAGTGGTCTTTATTTTAGAAAGCTGCCTAGAAAAACTGGTGGCAGGGAGATTGCTTAGTATTAACTGTAACATTTTAGGCAGTAGATGATGAATGCCTAGGAAGAGAGTAAATTGGAAAGACACTAACTGAGACAGATAATATAAAAGTAGTAAGTGCCAGAAGGTGATTTTGGGGAATATCAAAGAGGGAGAAAAAACGTGCAGGTGAAGGGTGGGGGGTTTAATATATGGGGAAAGTTTCATAAAGATAAAATTTGAGCCAGGCCTTGAAGGATAGTTAGCACTTGACATTGAGAAAGGGGTGGAAGGAGGCCATTTCAGACCTCTGGTGCACAAGAGCAAAGGTAGAAAAATTACAGGTCATGTATGAGAAGCAATAAGTAGTTCAATTTGGCAGGCTTTAGTCTGACATTCAGAGGTGACTTTTCCCCTATGATTATCCCTGTTCCTGGATGGCTTTTATCACCATCCATCCTGCAGGTGCTCAGGAAACATAAATTGGTGTTAATATTAACTGAAGTGCAGCTGAATGCGGAAGGTCTCTCGTCTGCAAGAATATCATTCTAGTGCTGATTCTAAGTGCCAGTTCAGAGTTGTTCCCACTGCCATTTGCCAACATTCAACACCGCTCAGGGAGGATTGCTAAAAGGAAGGATGAAAGCTGTTTATCGTCTAATGGTCTAATGGGAGGGGCAGGGAGAAAGGGGCTACGGTCATGAAAAACCCCTCAGGGCATATCCAGCACACATAATGGCAATACCTGCAACTGTCTGAAGGAACCCCTATCTATCCCTCAGCAAAAAGAATTATGAAAAAATTCTCTTTCAATTAAATTTTGTTATATAATAATACAACTTTTCTACAAGCTATTGTATTCACAAAATGCTACCTCAGACAGTACATTTTATCCTTACTACAATCTTGTGAGGTATGTTTATGATTGTCCTCATTGAGATGGCAAAGAAACTAAGGTTCAGAGAGGTTACAGGACTTGTGCAAGGGTATAGGGATATAGGACATAAGGAAATAGGATATAAGGATATAGGGCTAGTAATTGGCTAAGGCAGGCTCAAATCCATATCTTCTACCGCCATCTCCAATTCCTAAATATTTCCATTGCACAAGAGGGTATCAAGGGGTAAAAATGGCATCAAATCTAACCTAGAGCTCTGACCCATTCTTTTGAGGGGGATTTAACAATAATTAATTTCAACAAACACTTTCTGAGCACCTATTCTGTTTTAGGCACTACACTAAGTCCATGGGATGCAGACTGAGGAAACACGGTCTTACCCTCAAGGAGTTCACAGTCTAGTGGGAAAGACAGGCACATATATAGATAATCACAAGCCAATAAGAGAAATGATAATGCAAGAATGTATAAAGCACTGTGGGAGTTCAGAATAAGGGGGAAGTACCGTACAGAAAGGAATTGGCAGTTAGAAAAGGCTGAAGCCCGCAGTTAACACAATTAAATTATTATGGAAGAATTGCAGACTTGGAGATGGGGCAGAGAGGAGAGAATTGAATGCATGTATTTTGAGGGCCTTTCTAAAAATACCTTTGTACTTCTCTGATTAGAAAGTTGGCTGCATTTTGGTAGCCTTTACTGTGTTGCTATTGTCTGGGCTGGGTTCGGTGGGGTCCACAGCTTGTCCCAGCAACCTCTTGATTATCTTCTGCCAACACCTTCTGGTGCAAAAGGTGTTGGATGCTGGGACAGCAGACTGAGTATTACCATTTGTAGTTGTTCTGCATGTGCCTGGGGCTAGAGTGGGTCAGGTCCATGAGCCTTGGAATTTGCAGTAAGAAGAGGGTCTGTCAGACATCATTCTGCCCTCCAGAGGAAGGAGGATTGACCTAACATTGATGGAATGTTTAATATTTCATTTCAGTTCAGATCAAAACATGCTTTTGGAGCATCTCTTATGTGCTAGGCATTTTATAAGACACCAAAGATTCACATTACAGTGGGAAAGACAATGGATAGAGAAGTAACTGTAAATAAAGAACTCAATGTGATATGTTATACAGTAAAGTTAGTTAGGTATAATGAGCGATGAGTACACAAAGGATAGAGAAATATGTTCTGTTTGGGGATTAAGAACAAGCTTCATTGAGGAATTGACATCGGGATTGGGCTCTTATGGATGAGTATACTAAGCATTGTGGTAAGTGCTTTATAGGAGAGTAATTATTACTCAGAATTATTTTGGTTGCAAAATACAGGAAACCCAACTTAAACTGGCTGAGACAAACCAGGGATTTATTGGCTTATATAACAGGAAAATCTAGAGGTAGGACAGGCCAAGCATGGTTCAGTCATGACTCTGCTTCTTTCCTCTGTGATTCTCTTGATTTTGTCTTCCTCTGTATGTTGGCCTTGTTCTCAGGCTGGTTTTCCTCTTGGTTAAAAGAGGGAAACCAGTGGCAACCAAGGCTGCTGCTTCTTGTTTTATATCCAGTGAAGTAGAGAGCATTGTTTCTCACACTGTAATACAAAAGTGAACCTTAGTGTTTTGGGATAAGTAAATTTTAGGGTAAGATTATAATAAGCATAGGAGGTCTACAAAGAATTAGTTCAAAAGCAATTGAACAGTTCAAATAGCTTGAAGGCAGCCTCAATTTCAGGTTATGCTTCATATTTGTTTAATTCTTGATTTTAAATGACATTGCTTTTCCTATGTCTCTTATGGTATGTGTGTTGAATTAGAGACAAAATTCTGGACTGCTAGAATAGCAACACTATTTCCATAACACAGAGATCACTTGTCCTATCAAGGCATCTTTACAGCCTGCCTATGAAATGAGAGTAGTGGACAAAGCTAATTATGGGAAGACAGTGTTATGAATGGTTCAAGAGCATAGTTTCTGAAGTCTGCCATCACCTCTGATTTGCCATCACTTAGCTGGATACCTTGGGCAAATTACTTCATCTCTTTGAGCTTTAGTTTATTTATAAAGTAGAAAAAAATATTAAGATCTACCACACAAGATTTGAGGATTGCATGAGATAATCCATGTAATACATATAACAAAAGTTCCCAAATTTTCTTGGTTCACTGTGCCCTTAGTGTAATTGTTTTGAAATTGTTTTCACAGCACTCCTAAGCCAAAAGAAATACTTAACACTTCTGCTTATTAAGTAATTAGGTGCAAAAACTTAATGGTAGTAATTCACGCCATGTCCGACAGATGTCACTGTGTTTCCCTCAAATTTAAAATCTCTTAAATTACCCCTGTGAGTTGACTATGGTACCCTGGGGTGCCTTGGTGCACAGTTTGGGAATAGAACATCGCCAAGTACATAGTTGGTGCTAAGTACATGGTATTTATTATTATTGTAAAATGTCTGTGATTATTATTAGAAGGGACCTGGGTACCAAAGGGGACACTGATCCAATAGTTTAACTCAGATGTTGCATATCTCTGAGGAGAGACACCTCCCTTTTTGTTAGTAATCACTTCCAGTCCCAAGTTTCTTCTAAGTCAGCGCCAACTTACCCTGTCTGGGAGGGGAGAGTGATTTCTATGTGAACAGGCAAGAAAAATTCATTCTCAAAGCAGTACCATTTTCTAGCTTTGCCAAGATTTTTCCCACTCCTCTATCCTCACTCATCAGCCAAAAGTCACTCGTTTAGAAGAGACTTCTGTATGTTAGATAAAAAATACTTCCCTCTGTCTGGCTTCTTCCACTCTCCTTTTCCTTCCCCTTCCTCTCTCCATGTCCCTCTTGGCCAGTGTCTAAAACCCAGCCCCTGCCCCATCATTATGAGAGGAGGCTGGTTATTTAATTCAGGAGAAATGATTGGTTGAACTCTGTTTTGAGTCTTAGCTTGGCCTGCGAGCCAGCAAGAACAGTGGGTACTGAGAGCTCATTCCTACGTACCTCCTTCTTCTTTCCTAAGGGAGCAGAGGAAAGCAATTTAAACAGAGAGACTTTAGCAAGTGGCCTGTGGGCTTGGGCACCCTTGAGAGGTGGAGGAGAATGGAGGTGGGGGCTGTGTTGACTCTCTATTAGTAACTGAGGCCCATGGGGGATCTTTGACATTTTCCTAGAGGCTAGAGCTGACATTAGTTCTATCTGGTTTTTTAGATTCACTGAAGGTAAATCTGATGTTTGAGGAATGAGAAGGAATGAAATAGCAGACCTGTCCATGCACTGTTGACTCTGGGCCTCCTTGGTGCTGGCCGGCAGAGGTCGGGAGCGGCTGGCTGGCTTTTAGCCCTGGCCAGCGGCATTTGCTTTGGCCGTTGGGGGAAAGAGCACTTTGTGGAAAGCCAGCCTTCCCAGCCAAGGGCCTATTTTTGTCCTGAATCTGTTGAGTCCAGCCTGAAGGCTGGGTCCAGGATCAACAGAGGCCATGGAAAATGAGACTAGATGTCTGGCAGCCAGAACTGTGGGCTTTGTCTTCCTGACCAGGGCATTCAGCTCATGAAGACAGGAAAGATGGGGAGCTGGGGTCCTTGTGGTATCAGGGCCAGAAATCTAGCTGCTTTTTGCTTGGTCATTGCAGCCCAGGACTGGCTAGAATACATCACTATACCTCACCCATTCCCAGGATATCCAGTCTAGGAAAGTATATATGTGGTTAGAGCTGACATAGTTCTCAAAGTGCCTGAGGTCCCCTAAGTGGGGGCCTCCCCACACTGAGGGACCTCTAGATCATTAGATCAATAATATCCTTACCAATCAACCAATCAGATACCGTGGGAACACAGAAAGGTATCAGTTAGGATCCCTTTTTTTCTGGGATCTCAAGGTCTTTCTGGGGAAATAGGCCATTTTCACAAAGAGATAATTTCAGTACTGGACAGGGTAGAATGAGGACCATATGAATGGCACAAAGAAGTGCTGAAGGAGTTCGGAGGAGAGTAAGAGCTCTGGGAGAGATATGGGTTGGGCTGGGTCCTGAAAAGTGGGTAAGAATCAGATAATCATGTGATGAGAGTTCTTTTATGCTCTTCAGGCAGAGATACTTTGAAACTGGCTCAATATTTATCTTTTATTTCCTGTAGGATCCTGGCCTTCAACCAGATTGTGTTCAGACTAGGATACTTGTATTGAGATGTTTCTGAACCTGATTGACCAGAATGACCTGAACTTCTCAGACCACTTCAACTTGTCTAGAGCTGGAATAGAACTAGAGTGATGTCTGGAAGCATGAATCATCTTCCTCAGTATTTCTTTTACCCTGTCGCTCAACCCTATCTGAAACCCAACTCTTCCATTGTTTTCAGTATGGCCAAGGAAATGTATTTGGTATTCAAGGCCTTTCACACTCTGATCCCAACCTTTCCCGAGGTCTCTTCACTTTCTTTCATATCTAACATTCCCACTACATTCCTACTTGAGCAGGGTCCTATTCAAAACTGTTTCTTTTTTGCTCTAGATTGGGGGTCAGGAAACTTATTCTGTAAAGGGCCAGATAGTAAATATTTTAGTCTCTGAGAGCCATAAGGTCTTCAGTGCAGCTATTCAACTCTGCTGTGGTTGCAGGAAGGCAGCTATAGGTAAGTTGTAAATGAATATGGCTGTGTTCCAACAAAATTTATTTTATGGGATGAAATTTGAATTGCATATAATTTTTCACATGTCATAAAATATTTTTCTTTTTTTTCCCAACTATTTAAAAAATGTAAAAAGCATTCTCAGCTCACACCCTGAACAAAAGCAGGCAGTGGCTTGGATATGGTCTGTAAGCCCAAGTTTGCCAACCTCAGCTCTAGAAGACAGAACTGGACTACTGGGTGGAAATTACAGGGGAGAGAGTTTGGCTCAAAAAATGATCAGAATTATAGGGAAATGGAACAGATTGCCTAGGAAGTTAGAACTACTCATTTTTCACCAAAGGTATTCAAGCACCACTAGTGAAGGATGTCATAGACGTACTCAGAAGTCTTGTGGGAGCTCGTACTTGATGCTTTCCAAGTATATAGGATTGTTTTCTTGTGTGTGAGTTTTGCTTCCTCCACATAGCCATCATTTTCTAACTACTTGCTGTTTTCCTTTTATTTTTGAAAGTCTGTGTGGTTGTCTCCCACTCTTCCCAACCTAGCATTTGATGATATGGTCTCAATTTGCTCCCCAATTTTTAAATGTGTGCACCTATTATCTCCCTTCTAGAAACCCAAGGGTTAATGTCAAAAGGGCAAGGTTCATCAGGCAGTTGCTACACTGTTGCCTAGCAACAATCAGAGGCAGCTGGGAATTACTGCAGAGGTCTTTGTGAGAAGATGGTTTGACCCAACCATCAGGGCAGAATAAAGAGCAAATGAAATCATGTAAATGCCCTTTATTATTGATAAAAAGAGTTTGATTCTGCCTTACAGAATATCATATGCACTATTGCTTTACTAAAAGGAATTTAAGTTTGCTTCAAGAAAATTCATCTTCTTTTTGCTCCCCTCCCTTCCACAGTGGTTTGATCCTGCTTCTTAGAACAGCATTCCCTTTCTGCAAATCCTCCACAGTAGTCTGATCCTATCTCACAAACTACTAGGCCCTTTGTGTTCTCATTCTCCCTTCTTCCATCCCTACCTCACAGTGGTTTGAAGACGCCTTATAGAAAAGCATCCCTGTTGAGCTCTCTATACATCTCAGTGGTTTGATCCTGTCTGGAGAGCATCAGCATCATTCCCCCTCCTGTCTCACGCCAATGATTTGATCCTGCGTCATTGAGCATCAGTTTCTTTTAGCTCCTCCCCCGGGGTCTACAGTGGTTTGGTCCTACCTCACAGACAATTAGGTCCTTTCTGATCCCCCCTCCAGCATCACCACTACAAATGGTATGGTCCTTAGCATTAGGTCCCTTTTGTAACCCCCACTGGTCTTCTAAGCAGATTGAAGCTGCTTCATCTCATTCCTGATTCATCTTGATCCCTTCAGTGGCTTATTCTTGCATTAGCAATGTAAAACTGGCCCAAATGGGTTTTAAATGGTCAGAACTTGCTCTTGACCAGTTCAAATCTTTTCTCACAAGGAAAATCAGTTCTGACCACTTCAAATCTATTTTGACCAGTTTAAACTAATTCTGCCGAGCTGGAGCCTGAGGTCGGTAAACCCAGGAAGATGGCTGAAGACGATGCTGATTTGAGCCACAGCAAGGAATCAGGTACTTAAACAGATGTTGAAACTGAGCTGAGGACTAGGAAAGAAAACAGATCAAATGAGACAGCAAAATATAGCTGCCAGAGTTGGTTGAGGGGAGGCCCAAAAGAAATTAGTTGCACCCAAACCTATTTATTTTAAGAGGTGAGAGGCCATTTTGAGGAGGTAATTCAGGATTTGGGGTTCTGTGCCTTGGTATGTCTGGTAAGCAGTATGGGAGCCGATACCATCTAGCAGCCCCATCCTGCTAGAGCTGAGACTGGACTGTATGTGGCCCCAGTGCTGCCTGCACGCCAGCCCGTGGGATCATTCTTTGCATCCAGTCTCATTTCAGGTTGCAATTTTTAGAGTCCCAAACCATGAATGACAACCTTTCCACCCCTTTGTGGATGGTCATGATACTTTTTAGGTGTTTAGGGATGCTATTTAGGTTAGAAGAGAGAACTGGTAAATCTTGAAGAAAAGAGCTAATTACAATAGGTAAGACATGAAATGAGTGACTCAGTTAATTAAAATTGAGTTGAGGACTATACCTTGTAATTTTTTAGAGAGCTGTATAAGAAAAGATGGTAGGTTGAGAACAGTATCTAATTTCTCACCTATGGGACTGTTTATCTATCTCCTTATTGCTGTGGGCTGAAGTAGAAATTGGCCTGTGTTGTCTGGTATTTCTCCCAGGTGGTTGTCTTTTTGTCCTTTGTGGGGACTGCACTGTGAAGGGTAGGGATTGAAAAAATGGAGGATGAAAAATGAAATTTTTATAGACTATAACATTTCTAATTTGTGCAAAATCTCTGCAATGGGACAATGGACAGGACCGATGCTTTGATGACGAGTGACAGAATGCTGCAAGATTGAGGGTGGGGCTGGACCTCTGGTTTGGTACAATATGTCTCAACATCTTTTCTGCAGATGGATGAGGCTCTATGGCTGCTTACCTGTAAGGTAAAAATGAAAGTATTCCTAGAATGGCATAGGAACTTAGCTGCCTGGGAAGGAAACTGATCCTTTTGTGAGAGAATTGGCTTAGGATCCTGTAATTTGAAAGATGTCTTTCAGGAAGATGAATTCAGTTAGCCACTGCCTATTTCTTGACAGGGGAGGATGGTGGCCATTTTGGAGAAGACAGTTGAATGGCCCCTCCAGATGCTGAGGTAGAAAAAAATTAGAAAATTTGGAGTCAGATAACTTAGGCTCTGAATCCTGGTTCTGCTATTTGCTATGTGGATGTTGAGCAAATTATCTAACCTACAAAGGCTTGTTTTCCTTATTTGTAAAATAAATATCATCTGCCCTAAAAAATAAGAACCTAGAGTTTAGTGCCTTTTTGAGCAAAGTAGCTGCCATTCAACATTTTTGTTTGATTAAACTAGATTGTGTGGTAGGCACTATTTTGTGGATATGTGGGGGAAATAATACATAATTTAGCTTAATAAAGAAAATTTCTCTTAAAATTTTCAACAATGTTGCCCCCAAATGAAGCTATTGAACTATTTTGAGGACAAAGGAGAAATTGTTCGTTGAAGTATTTTATAAACTATAAAGCACAATATAGATGTGAGCAATTGTTATTTTTATAATAGTATGTTAATTGTCATTAACGTGACACTCACAAAAGCCACAGTGTAAAATGGCTTCCAGTGTTTCAGACTCACAGATATCTCTGGTTCCAGATTCATTTCCTACTTCATCCTGGACCTGTGGCCACCAGAATCCCTGAGATATGGTATGCAGCATTATAAACTGTGGTGACTAAAGGTGGGAGATGGACGATGGGGGGGATCATGTCAGAAATATAGATGATAGGTGGGGTCCATTGTGGGTGTCACAATCTGTCTTTCAACCAAAAACATCTTGAAATGATTTTATTATAAGGCAAGCCTGAATTACCTCACCTGGATTTATCACCCTCCCTGAAAACAGCAGGATCAGGTACAGGAGCAACAGGAAGGGCAATGATGTAGACCTTCATGAATGTGGAGGTCCTGATTTTGCCATTAATAAGTGAGGGGGATGGGAGCCAGGTCAGGCAGTAGAGCCTGAGCTTGAAAAATTAAATTTCAATATATTTTTGGCCATAATTGCCCCATTAGGGAGCTATGTCCTATATTCAGATTTGTGGTCTTGGAAACATGACCTTTTTGATAGGACTGTTTGACTAATAGATGCAAGTATGTGATAGTTACAGTGTACCTATATTGTAGCAAGGTGTGTTACAAAGACTTTTTATTTTTATGACATCCTGGTGAACAAGATGTAGTAAACACGAGCTGGAACATTGTTCCTTTAGTTGGATTCTGAAATAGTTTTTTTTTTTTTAAGTACTACAATTTATTGAGCACTTACTATGTGCCAGAACTTGTGCTAATAAGTACTTTGTATGCATTAATCTTTTAATCCTCACAATAGTCTTATGAGCTATGTGTTATTAGCTCTATCATACAGATGAGGAAACCATTTACAAAGGGTGCTAATTATTGATTCTATGTTCCTCTGGATCCAGAATTCTTAAGAAGTATGTGTGTGTGGTGGGGGGGAGTAAGGTGGAGTGAGGGCACATTTTCTGAGGGGTTTATCAGAATCGCCTGAATGAGGGTTTTTCCAAACCATATAGACCTTTCCCCCCATTAAAGTACTCCCCTTTAGAAGGCCTGCCTCTCCTTGAGTATCTCTGATGTTTATGAGCTAATGTGATTGATGTGAATAGGTGGTAGGAATGGCTCTCAGGTATGTAGAAGGCAGGAAAAAGGTTGAGCTTCACTATTGCAAAGAGAGATCCTTGGTGGTGAGCTGTAGGGCTCTGTACCTGGCTCTGTACATTCAACATTTTAATTAATGACATGGATGGAGATGTAGAAAAGTATGCTCATTAAACATTAAGAGAACTGGAGTGGGAGGGAAAGTATATGTATTGGATGCCAGAACCAAGAATCCAAGAAGAATTTATTAGACTGAAAAGGTGGTTCAAAAACAACAAAATTAATTTGATAAGAATGTATAACATCTTGCATAATTTTCATAAAATTAAAAAAATATTAGCAATTCTAAAGAATGGATATATGTTACATATGGCTGCCAAAAAGTTAATGGAAACACAGGCTCCAAAAGGAGGTGATTATCCCATTCTTTCCTGAGTTTGTAGAACTACACCTCAAGTATTGTGCTTACTTTTGGCAGTTATCTTTTAAAGAGGGACAAATACAAAATAGAGGCTAAGAAGAAAAGCCTGGAGGGCGGAGTGGGGCATGATTACTATCTTCTAGTATGTGCAGGGCTGTCGTACGAAAGACGATTTTATATATATCTGTAAAATGTGACCCCAAGGGACAGAATTAGGACTGTTATGTAGAAGTTAGAACTGACTGAAGATGAAATGGGCTGTGTTAGAAGTGAATGAATTCCCTATCATAGGAAACATTTTAGCAGAAGCTGGCTGACTACTTACTAGGGATTTAAATTTTTCTACAAAATCTCAAATGCAACCTTAATTGATATAGTTCAGTGGATTGAGAGAAATGCCATGAGCATTTATTGAATGTTCTTTGTCTGGTTGATGGAGTGGGTGGTGATCAGAAAGGAGAGGAATAAGGTAGACCCTGATAATTACTAGTGAATCCAAGGAAACCCTGGGGTTAACTGGTATGGTCCAGCCAAGGATTACACCAAAGGAAGGAAATATTTACTAAGTACCTAGTGTGTGCCTCGTGCTTCTACACACATTATTTTTTAATTTTCACAACAATCAGGTGACTTATGTATTAGTAGTATTGCCTTTACAGATGAGAAAACAAGGGCTCAGAGAGGTTTAGTGACTTGCCCAAGGTCATGCAGCTGGTAAGTGACTTTGGGGAAGCACATCAGAACCCTATGTAGGGAAAAATGTGACAGAATTTCTAATTTTTACCTGATCACTTCTCCAGTTGAGTAAAGAGCTGGTATTGCCAGAGTCAAGTCAGGACTGTGTGAACAAGTGCGTCATGCTGGGCTGGGTGCCTGGAGTAGATGAGAATATCATGAAGATATATGATCAGTCTCTAGTCCAGCAGGTCCTGGAGGATGGTGTTGGAAGGCAGCTGAGCTATTACACAGGCTAAATGGCATGACTGTTTATTCATAATGTCTGTACCTTATACGGAATGCTGTCTTCCATAGACTCTCCAAATGGTACAGCTGTAAGAGGATGTAAAGATCTTCAAAGTCCAGACAATCCTATCTATTTTGAAGACCAGAAGTTGTGACCCAGGGAGGGGAAGGGACTTCAACTTCTTCCACTTAATAATTTTGCCCCTGATATTGCCAGGGATTTACTTTTAAAAATATAATCTAGTGAATTTAGGATTAGAGTTTCTTAGAGCAGATTTGTTTTTCAGGAAGGAACAACTCCCCTATGAAGCTTGCTACTCTGTTTCAGAGCTACAAGATAGGTATGTAATCTTCTGGTTTGTTATTTTCCCCTAATATTATAGAAGCCAGCATGGTAAAAATAAAAGGAGCATAAGCTTTAGAGTCAGATAGATTGGGTTTAATTTATTTACCTGAACCCATGTGAAATTGTTTAACTTCCTTGAACTTCAGAATCATTATCTGTGAAAAGGGGAGTAATAGTTTGATTTTAGCCATGTAGAATTTGAGGTACTTGTGGAAAATCCAGGTGGAGAGATTTAGGAAGGCTGAAGCTCAGGAAAATGACCTAGTCTGGAGATGCAGATTTGAGAGTCCACAGCCAAGGGGAAGGTATATAAAGTCACAAGCATGGATGGCATTGCCTAGGCAGAGGGATCTCTTCCATATGACAGCTCTTCAGCTATTTGTGGTTGACAGTCATGTTATCCAGATTATTCAATTCTCTAGGCTTGACAACCCTAGATGTCAGAATTATCTTTGATAATTCTGCACTTGTCTTGAATTCCAGCCTCTTCATCAGCCAAGTTGTTCTTTTGAGGACATATCATATTTTGGTTTTATTAGTCTTGAGGTGTGGTGTTCTAATGCTAAACTCAGTACTCCTGGTATGGTGTGGAGTAAGAGCAAGACCATCACTTCCTTCATTCTAGACACTGTACTTTTATTTGTGTGGCCTAATGTCACGTTAGCTCATTTTTGGTCTCCATGCTTTACCACTGACTCATATCATGTATATTGTTGACTAAACCTCCTAAGTCTTTAACAGGTACTACTGATAAGCCATATTATTGACCCTCTAATCATGAAATAGTGATTGTGTCAGCGAGTCTCAAACCTTAGCATGCATAAGATTTACTTGGGAAGCCTGTTTAAAATGCAGATCCTGGGCACCCAGTCACCATATTCTGATTAAATAGGTCTGCAGTGGGGCCCAGGAATCTGTTTTAACAAACACCTCAGGTGACTCAGATGCAGGTTGTCCTTTACAATATTCGAGGAATACTGTCCTATGACACGGAGAAAACTGCATTTGACCCATTTTAGTTCCTGGCAGTGACTTGGCCTCTATCCCCTTGCTGGTCCTGCTTCACTGCAGATTGCAGCCATTGAAATAGCAGTAGAATATCACCAGCCCCATCTCATTTCTTGATATCTAACACTTGGATTTAGTGGGAAAGGTGAAACTTTTTTTAACATTGCTTTTCCATTTTTTTGAAGCTTTTTAGATACTCTGGAACTGGCTGACCTGTATTTAGAAAGGCACTTCATTGGGAGCCAGAATAATAGAGGCTTCAAAAGGTGAGGTTCATTGATTGATGATTGATGGCTTGTTATATCCCCAAACGGTACACTATCCACCAAACTAAATTTCAGGTGTATTAAAGAATTTTATGCAAAATATTAAAGACTGAAAAATAGAAGAAAATGTAGCTGAATAAATTATTTCCTCTTTGAATAGGCTTAAAATAATATATGATATCACAAAGGAAATGGTTATTTATTGTGATTTTGCTGTTTAAAATGTACCCCAGGCATAGTGCTGAATTGCTGTCTAGTGTTCCTGAGTGCAAGAAGGCTGTGATGTGCCTTATGGAGAAAATACGTGTGTTAGATAAGCTTAGTTCAGGCATGAGTTATAGTGCTATTGGCTATGAGTTCAGTGTTAATGAATCAACAATATATACATTAAATAAAGTATCTTTAAACAGAAACACACATAAGCAAGGTATGTATTGACTTGTTGAGAAAAATATTGTTACGGAGGCTTGCAGAAACTTAACTCTGTCTTCCCCCAGGAACAGTCATTCAGGATTTGCCAATTCAGTGTTTGCAGTAACTTTATAAAAGATAACTAATGTGAATAATGAAAATCGACTGCATACAGTTATGATTATAATATAACATGCTAAATATGTCAAAATACATGTAAATTGATTTAAAAAGGAAGATCCTGGTTTTAAAAATGAGCAAAGTAAATATATATGTAATTCACAAAACAAGGAAAACAAACCATGTATATAAACATTACTGAAAAAAAAGCTTCCATTTTACTTTTAATCAAGGAAATCAAATGAAGCAATGATGTCATGTCATATTTTGTTGCCTATCAAATTAGAAAAAATAGAAAAGATAATATTCTGTGCTAATTAGAGTGCAGTGAAGAGGTCATTCTTGTACATTGCCAGTGGATTAAATTGATATGTTGTTTTGGGAAATAGCTTGAGGATATGTATCAATAGCTCTAAAAATCTCAATATCTTATTACTTAGAAATTCAATTTTTAAGAATGTTTCTTGAGGAAATAGAGATTCAGATAAAGATTTATGTACCTTCAGTAAAACGTCATTTGTAAAAATGAGAATGGAAATGCCCAAGAATAGGGGAGAGGATGTATTATGGATGGAAACAAGATAGGAGACTTAGAAACAGTTAAAAAATATTTTTAAAGAAAAGTTAATGGAATGGGAAAATGTTAATGATTTAATTGATATAAAGCAGATTATGAAGTATATGATAAAATTAAATTATACTAAAGTTATGTATATAAAGCTAAATCAACCTGAAATTAAATAAATTTATTTAAGAGTAAAACATATTTTATTGTATGTGTCTTTAATTTCTAACCAGGAACTAGGGGTAGATGGGAGCCCCTCTGCTGTCTGGTAACCATCATTTTAACTTTATTCAGTTGGGTATATTTTAGTATGTGGGTCAGTGGGTTTTGTCAGAACAAGGACCTGGGAACTACTGGGCTGGACCAGACCAGGGAAAGACGGAAGTTGGACTCCCTTTCTTCTCTCTTGCCCTTGACCCTCCCCTTCTCCTCCTCTCCTTCATCTTATCCCCCCCCCCATTTTTCTCTCCTCTCATTCTTCTCCCCTCCTCCTCTCCCTTTCCCTTTCCCTCTCCTCTCCTTCTCTTTCTCTCCCTCTCTCACTCCCTGTCTCTCTTCTCCCTCTCTCTTCTTCCTTCCCTCTCCCAACATTTGGTAATACAGAGAAAGGAAAGATTCATTCTGATTTGGGTGAAGAGGTGTTGTTGGCAGGATTTTGTAAGGCTTCAAGAAGAAGGTGACATTTGAATTGAGCAGCGAAGTATATGTAGGATTTTTCTAGGTGGAAAATTCAGGGCACATCTTGACCTTCTTAGCTTCTAAATGTTAATGATGCTACCCTAGACTTTAAAAGCAATGCCTTTGGGAGGCACTGAGAGCAATTTTCCTTTCGTATGGCTGCACCTAGAATTTTCTACTGCTTTTCTTCAGAGTCCAGGTAAGTTGTCATATTCTGATGCCCTGATCTTGGGATCAATAGAGGATGTACACAGAAAAGAAATTCAAGAATTCTACATCATTTTGATGAATCAGGTGTGTAACGTGGAGGCTGGATTAAAGGTTGGGGAGATGTTGGGGCAAGAAGGAGAAAGGAAGAAATGTTTGTTAAGAACAAAAATTTGTTGTGATGTTATAGCTCTTATTTAATTTTACTGAGTGTACTTAACAACTTCATAAAGTAGGCAATTATTCCAATTTTACAGATGAGATGTAATGAGGGTCTGAAGGAGGGTAGGATAGTGAAGGTAGTGAGGCGTAGATGCATGTAATTTACATTTTGGAAATAAAGTTGGATGTAGCAGTAGCAAGGGTGGAGGGATTATTAATCAGCTTAACTTTAATGTGCAGCTAACCATTGGGACTCTGCTTAGTTCACAGAGTTGTACCAAAGTTAGATGAAATAAGGACTGTGGCAGTGTTCTGTAAATTGCAAACCATTGTACCAATAGGAGATGCTCAGAAACTTTGAGCTTCAGCAACTTGGGAGGATGAAAAGGCTATTAATAGAGGTGAGAGGAAGAGTATATTGGAGGGAAGATGATATTCCCTAGTTCTTCAACATCTCCTCCTGTGCTTGTCAGATCACCCTTCTCATGGCACTTATTATTTTCTACCATTATATATAGAGACTCTGTCTATGTAAATATTTGTAAATGTATAAACGATCTCTGTAATAATACATAAAAAACTGTTCAACAACGCTTGCCTCCAGAGAGGGGAACTAGGTGGGAGTGGGAAGAACCCTTACTTTTCACACTGTACCCTTTATACCTTTTGAGCTGTGTATCATAGACATGTGTTACCTGCTTAAAAGAGAAACTTATAAAACAGACTAAAAACAAAATATCAAAACCTCATACTCCCCCAATACATTTACATCTCTTGTACTTTAATCTCAGAGTTTCCCCTGTGTCCTATGTCCTTATTTGTCCATGAAGCTTTTCCCTAACCAACCTAATCCATATCCTATACTTTTTGGCCACTTGATGTGGGAACCAATGGGAAGAAGGAAATTTGAGCTAGCAAGTGTAGACTACTTTTTCAAAAGATCAGTGGGGAAAGGAAGAGTATTAGGTAAAGTGGGACCTTGGGGTTAACAGAGGTTTTCTAATTTAGGTATTTCTTTATTTGAGGCTAGGAGAGACTTTTGTACTGTTTATAGGTGGAGGGGAAGAAGCCTGGAGAGAAGTTAAGATAACTGAAAGGGAGGGTTGTAAACAGGCTAGTGGCTTACCAAAACTATCAGCAATATTGAGATAGAGTTGCAAATGAATATGTTTCTATGGAACAAACTGTTTAGAAATAGCTTTTAAAAACCCCAAAAGCCTTCTGTAAGGAACCAGATCCCAGAACAGACCCCTGTGTGCCCATTTATAGCTCTTGAGTCTGCTGAGCTCTATCAGGCATTCATTCAACAAATGATAAATAATTTCTAAGAGTAAGGCACAGAACAAGGCAAGAGTTGTGTGGCTTAATTAAATGTACTGACTTAACATTCATGAAGGGGAAAACATTTCTGCAAGAATAAGTCTGTTTGAATGTAGTTTTGATGATGGATTACAGGGGTCTAAGTGTTGCAGATTCTAGCAGAGCCGCTACAGTGCTTGGCTCCTAGTAGGTGTTCAGTAAGTGTTTGTGACATAATTCGTTTATTGAGCACCTCCTATCAGTCAAGCACTGTGCTAGGTTCTGGGACCACATAGATGAAATAGACAAGCTCCTACTTTTTGAGGTGCTTAGGTTTAGTGGTGGTTATAATAGGGTGATATGTTTAATGACAGAGGTAAAAACAAGGGTAGGAGGTGACCTACCCTAGAAACAGAACTAGATTGCAGTGTGTCAAGGGGTGAGTATGGGAAGAGGAAGTGAAGGCAGTGAATGTAGACTGTTCTTTCAAGAAGCTTGGTTAGAAAGAGAAGGAAAGAGAGGGCAGCAAACAGAGAGAGGCAGGGTTGAGGAACTGTTTCTTAAACGATGAGAGGTCTGAACATACTGTTGTGTAGAAGAGAAAGAACCATCAGAGAGGGAAGGGGCGAAGATTCAGAAGTAAGAGTAGTGATTGATGGAAAGAGATTTCTGAGGGAATAGGAAGGGATGGGAGATAAAGCTGGCCAGGAATTCTTAGAAAAATTATTGTATATCACTGAGAACTTTCCTGAAGCAGGAGACCATGAATTTTTTCCGTGGTACCAGGTCAAAATGTGATGAGTTGAGAATATAGAAAAGATAGTGCTTCAAGTCATGGGTTGTAGGGCCCAGGCCAGTCAGGAAAGAAAATTAGTCTGGAGGAGACTGATAAATGGGGAGAAAACAGGAGACCAAAGAATAGGAATTGTAAGAATGAGGAAGTAAAAGCCCTTAAATGGGGGAAAAAAACAGTAGCCAGAGAGTTGCATATACAAATTTAAGATATTAGAAGTGGAGCAGTAATGAGTGATGAAAAGACTCTGGATGCGGCCAAGGGTGTGGACAACTGAAGTGCAGGGAAAGTCTCTGGAGTTGAGCCAAGTGGTGCTGTATGGTTTATCTTCATGGACGTTAAAGTCCTTCCATAATGGTATAAAGACTTGCATCAGGAGCCAAACATTCAATTTATGTTTGGGAGATACCAGGAAGTAGGCAAGTGCCAGTGATGAGACTCACTGGTGGGAGAAAGCTAGTGTCTCAGTTGTCATTTACCTACCTTTCCAGACAAAGAGGTAAGTGAGAGAAGATGTGCTGGGTATCTATTACCTTGGCTTCAACTCCTCAAAGGGCTTCTAAGGTAATGAGATGGCAGACTCAGGCTTCAGAAGATGTTGGCCTGTGACTGTGTAGTCCAGCCTGTCCCAGTAGCACCAGCTGCCTAAAGACCTAGCCAGCGGAATAAGGCAGTGCAATGTCTGTGGCTAACCAGTAACATGTAACTCCCCAGATGCAGTGAGAAGTGTAGGGCTGAGGAAGAACTGAATCACACAAAAGAGATGGAAACAACATGTTCTAGGTTGAGTAATTCACCAGAAAGTGTGGTGAGCTGCTGATCTGTCCATGCATTTCCGTGGTCTTTGCAAAAACAGTAGTGAGTAATAACATATGAAACAGTTTATCTCATTGATGCTGTGAGAGAAATGTCAGGCAATGAAGCTAAGCTCCTTGTGTCCAGGAGCCCTTTTGAGGTGCAACTTTGTTTACCAATTGGCTCCACACTTTAGATCCTGGTGGGGGAGGTATCCCAGAGGAAGAATAGTAACAGATAGAGGCTCCCAACTTTGGAGGTACCTGTGAGGAAAACCCAGAGAAAATAAGGAATAGCTTCAAGAAGGCCCAAGCTGTCCTTTCTCAGTAACAACATAAAACAACAACAATAAAAATGATGATGATAGCAGCTAACACTTATATAGCACTTATGCCAGCAGTGTTTTAACACTTTATGCATACTAAAGTTTTTTAGGACTTAACAACAATCCTGTGCCATAGGTGCTAATAGTCCCATTTTCCTAAGAGAATTACACATTGTTTTCCCAGGTTTTATCCCCATTCTACCCCTATTGTGGTAGTTTGTGTCCTGGGTATGTATTGAGGTAGACTGTTGCCTTTCTCAATCTTTGGAGATTGTTTTGGACACATGGTTTAGACCTTGCCATGGGAATCATGTGTTGCTGTGAAGTAAACCTGAGAGATGCCTTCACAGAGGTTTTTATAACGTGTGTGTGTGTGTGTGTGTGTGTGTGTGTGTAAATATATAGATTATCTCTGGTAGGTAACACAGGAACTTTTTTCCATTTCCCCATCTTTCCATTTTCCCCTAAATAACACTAACACTCCTATACACATCACAGGGCTTAATGTAAGGGAAGGAAACATAACAAAAGAGGAGCTTGCTGGTGAATTTTTGCTATTTTTTTCCTGAGAGGGCTTATTGTATCCTATAATATTCTAAATAGGTCCATAACAAACCTAAAAAGTATACTTTCTATATTTTATATTATTAAGAGAGTAAAACTTAACACTCGCCACTGTTTCTGCCTATACTTTTTATTTGAATGGAGGTTATAACTTGGTCTGAGGTCTGCTAGGTGTTTGGTTTAACAGAAACATTCTATTTCAATTCACCTGAGGGACCTAAACTAAAGAAAACCATCATGTAGATGTCTGGCCATTCAAAAGAGTTTTCTGTACCCTTGGAATTCATTGCAAATTCTTTTTTTTTAATATGAGACCTCAACACACTCTTGTTGCATA
This sequence comes from Physeter macrocephalus, assembly GCF_002837175.3. Classification (NCBI taxonomy): domain Eukaryota; kingdom Metazoa; phylum Chordata; class Mammalia; order Artiodactyla; family Physeteridae; genus Physeter; species Physeter macrocephalus. The sequence goes on along the minus strand of NC_041234.1, from coordinate 52,827,797 downwards.
CACTGACCTAGTTTTACCTGTGTCCCCTCATTTTTCTCAGTGCCATCTTATCTCTTCCCTTCAAGGTCATATACCAACTACCCCCCAAATGAAAATCTTTTCCTGGTTTAACCTTCGTATACAACCTAGAACCTCTCTCTTCCCAGTTGAAGCCCCTGCCCTCATTTCTAATTTTTAATTCCAGAGACTGCTTATTATAGTTAAGTTTCAGGGTGAATTAAAAGATCTTTAAGGTCACTTCTTTCTTTATAAGTCTTTGGTTCACTTGAAGCAAATATTTCACATTCCAAAGAACAACCCTTCCTCTTGGGCCTCCTTCTCTACCTTCCTTAGATTTATGGTGTCAGGGATTGAATGCACTTCTTTTTCCAGGGGCAGCTTAGGGAATTCACATTGCTTAAACCAAAGAAATAGATTGTTAATGTTAACAGTGAAATATCTGGTCCTATAGAGGCTGATGTTTGGGTGAAGGCCTTCCTAGTGTCCCTCACATCCATTTACCTTTGTAAACTGTGATTTTCCCCCACCCCACCTTAGGCAAGGAAAGGACCAACAAAACAGAAAGAAAAAAGAAGAAAGAGGAGGAAATAATTTTAAAATGTTAAACAAGTTAAAAAACAAAAAGAAGGGAGCATGTTAAAGGATCACAGGAACAAACTTGAAAGAACACCCAATGGCCAGAACTTGAATAATTGGAGCAACATAATAAATAATATGACATTGGGTTACAAATACTTTATTTGGATATGTGTCCCCCATCCAGGATATGGAGCTTAATCTCTCCCATTCTAAATGCAGTCAGGGCTTAATGACTTGATTCCAAAAAGTAGAGTATGGAAAGGTGGGAAAAGTAACTTTATGGTGGTGAAATTTGACAAACATACCTCAGCCAGCTGATCAAGGTTAACTTCAAAAGCCATAAGTCATGTTGATAGTATGTGCTCTTTTTTGATGTGATCAGAAAAGCATTTCACCTCTGTGGTCTTCCTCTCCAAAACACATTACTCCAGTCTAATCATGAGAAAACCATTGGAAAAATCTCAACTGAGGAGCATTCTATGAAATACCTGACCAATACCTCAAAACCATCAAGATCATCAAAAAACAAGTCTGGGAAACTATCAGAGCCAAGAGGAGCCCAAGAAGACATGACAAGTAGATGTAATATGGTATCTTGGGTGGGATGCTGGAACAGAAAAAAGACATTAGATAAAAACTAAGGAAATCTGAATAAAGTGTGGACTTTAGTTAATAACAATATATTAGAATTAGTTCATTAATTGTAACAAATTTACCATACAAATGAAATATGTTAAAATAGGGAAAACTGGGTGTTGAGTAAATGGGAACACTTTGTACTATCTTTGCAAGTTTTCTGTAAATCTAAAATGATACCACATTTAAAATATTACTAAAATGTTAAAAGAAGAGGCAAAAAGTGAAAAATAAGAAAGAAAATAAGATTTTTAAAAAGAAACAATATAGGAAAAGAATATGATAAAGAATATATATATGTATAACTGAGTCACTTTGCTGTACAGAAGAAATTAACACAACATTGTAAATCAACTGTACTTCAATAAAATTAAAAAAAGAAACAACATAGAAAAAAAGGAAAACTTTAAAAGAAAAAGGAAGACCCTAAATTCTAAAAAATCCAAAAAAACCTCAAAAAACCACCAAAACAAAAATCAAAACACAATAAAACCCAAAACCCAAAGAAAGAAAAAAAAGCATAGAAAAGAAAAAAGAGAAAAACAAGCTAACAAAAAGAAAAAGAAGATAAAAAGAGAAAACCTGGAAAAGAAAAAAAAACTCAAACAAAACAATAAACAAATAAACCAAACACAGAAAACCCCCATAAAACATAAAACAACAAAGCAAAAAAGAAACAAGAAAAATCACCAAATGCAAAAAACTAAAATCTCCCCAAAGAGAAAAGGAAATTGCTCTAAAACACACCAAAAATAAAAAGCAATGGGAAAAAGAAGGAAAGGAAAGGGAATAACATCAGTAGCAGTAACAGCAACAAAAACAACACAGAAAAAAACCCGTAAACACTAGAAAGGATAAAAAGAAAAAATCCCAAGGATAAAAAGCACAAAAGAAAGAGAAACAAAACAAAAAGAAAAACACTTAAAGGAAAGGGAAAGCCCCAATAAGTATAAAAAACAAAGTTTGGGAGACATAAAAAGAAATTTGCTTTCTGTGGGTAGGTTTGTGGACCGTGAGAAATACCCACAAAATGTGCCTGTCCACAGTGCCCTTTGAGAGCTGTTGAAGGAATGAAAAGGGCATGTTATTGTAACATAGGCAGACAGGCATTTAAGTGGCTCATTACCACCATATTAACTTTTCCCATGTGAGTCTGGGAAGCTGACTTTTACCCAAAGCCTCTGAGCCCTGTTTTGTTTTACCAGGGTCTGAGAGATGAACATTCATTGATGGGCTAGCTATGAGATCTGTACTGGGGTGTGCCTGCCCAGATAGAGATATTGGTTTCTTTCTCAAAGGTTATTTATTGTGAATGAAGGCAGATTCTGTCTAGGCCACAGCTCAGTGACTGCTATGTAGTTCCTCCTAGGGCTGTGCTGAGTCAGGGCCCTGGAAGTTGCTATCCACCAACCTAACAAACAGCCAGAAGGCAGTTTTTGCCATCTGCTTTTAAAAACATGTGATTCTTGCCCACTTACATAAAGGGATGCAGAGATGGGGATTGTCCCAAACATCCAGAATTCCAAATAGCAGCATCCCAAACAGTGGCTGTTCCAGATAGCAGGAATCTCAAAGGCATTTGGGTTTGGCTTTGGGGTACATTAGAGAGTATTTTTGCTCTACATTTAAAATTGTTTGGTTTAGGCTGATGTTAAAATCTGTTTGGATTATCAGGGTGGGTCTTGATTGAATAGTGGAAGGTGATGGCTAGGATGAAACACTTAACCTAGATAATCCATAAGTCAAGTCATCTCAAGGAGGATCACTGAAAATTTGGTAATGATAATGATGATGGTGATGCTGCTGCTGCTACTGCTTGGGTGTGCATTTTGATACACTGGTTCACTCCTCTGCCCTTTATATGGCCAGAAGTGGTAGCAAGATGTGGCTACATTGATAGGACTGTTGGGGCACCTATCTCCCACAGATCACATTAGTGGGTAGCCAAGAGCCAGAGGCCTTTATATTCCTTGTAACTTTGTAATTCATCTGGGTCCTGGAGCCTGGTGCTTCTTGCACCTGACACCTAGAATGGTGATGCTGGGCACTTTGGGGACAGATGGTGCATACCACAATGTCATTGGCCAGTTGATGGATCATATCCAGAAACTCAGTTAAGATGCACACAGGATAGAAATGTGGGCTCGAAGAAGGATTATTAGATCTAGAATGAAATTCTAGGATTTATTCCTGGCTCAATACCATATGAACCAAGTTGTCTTGGGCAAGTCAGTTAACTTCTTTTAGCTTCTTCTATACAATGTGCCTACCTCCCAGAAATTGAGTATTTGTGCCTTTTTTCCTCATGATGAAAATTTGAATTAAGCCACAAATAAAAAATATAAATATGTAGTGGAAGAGCTATTGCCTATTATATCAGGGTATTATGCTAACTTGAAGGTACCATAACAAAAGACAGGATGAGGCATTAATCGTAAACCAATTTGTTCCTCCATGTTCAACCATGTGCTTCTTTCCTTTTCTAGTTTGTCTTCCACCTCACATCCCAGCCAAACCAGTCTCTTTCTGACACTTTGTTCACTATATGACATTTCAGTGACATATTCAGTGGGTATAGAACCTCTTAGGGGCAGAAGATACCTTGGATTGAGTGGAGATATCCTGCCTGACACCAGGGGATTGGACTAGCAGTAGAAGACTTATGGTTTTCGCATACCAAATATTTTCCAAAAAAATCTTGCACCTTCACATAGGGCTGCCAATTTATTGTTTTGCTAATTAAGGACATTATAAAAATAACTACTCTCTTTGGTTATCATTTCATAGAAGAAGGGATATTTTAACATAAAAAGTAGAATGGACATAATCTCAAAATTAGAGATAGTTTTAAAAAATTAACTTTATAAAACAATCACTACATAATCCTTGTTTTTCTCATTCTTCCCTTGGACCAGTGAAATATCCATTATGAACTGACATTTAGGGAACTGCCCCACTAGATCTGTGTTCTAGTTTTGACTCTGCCACTAATTTACTGTATGACATTTGGCCCAGTTTCTTCTTCATTTTCCTCAGTTTCCTTATCCCTAGAATGGAGAAAATTGGATAAGATGAGATCCGAGTTCCTTTCTAATTCTAATGTTTAGGATACTTTCTAGCCCTTGGAATGTGAGTTTGTTCTGGAAAAAACAAAGACTGATAGTTACAGAACCCCAAATCAAGTAGCAAGCAATTCACATTCCTGGCATGCACATGACAGAGAACACTTGTACCAGCCATGATGCAAGGCACTGGGCTTTTCCTTTTTCGTATTCTTTACATTTTTGGGGGAGGAAGGTTATTTCTTTGAGATCAAATTGTTGGTTCTCTAAAATTCCCTACAATTGCTGCATTCTCCTTTTGCTCCACTTTTACCCCCAAATAATACAAACTCAAAACCTCCAGGCCCTCCAGGTATGTGTGTCTGTTGGGATTGTTTCTATAAAAAGATTTTTACCTCTTATCTCTTTCCTCTCCCTTCTGTCCCTATCTTGTAATACAGGGGTGCCCAACCCCTGGGCTGCGGACCGGTATTGGTCTGTGGCCTGTTAGGAACTGGGCCGCACAGCAGGAGGTAAGCAGCAGGCGAGCGAGCAAAGCTTCATCTGCTGTTCCCCATCACTGCCCATTGCTTGCATTACCACCTGAACCATCCCCCACCCACCTCATCTGTGGAAAAATTGTCTTCTACGAAACCGGTCCCTGGTGCCAAAAAGGTTGGGGACCCCTGTTCTAATATGTACTTTCCATGAATCCTTCCCTATTTATTTTTCTTTCTTTTTTTCCCTTTAGACAGAAAACATGACCTCAGCTGTTGGCATGGTCCATAAATGGCATTATCTGAATTCTTGGCAAAATCCCAATTAGGGAATGTTGGGCTACAGTTGGTTCTAGGTAGCTGGAGGAAATATAAAATTAATTAGCAACATAATTTTGGGCTTTACCTGCCTTGTAAAAGTGCACTAGTGTTTGTACTAGAAAGCACTTTCTGGCCAAAATCCTACTCTGCTGTTTTAAGAAGACTTGGATTTTAAATGCAACATTTTGAGCAAAGTGGTCATTTTATTGGCAACCCCAACTTCACTAGTCCTGGGCAAGAAATACAAGAGTAAATTTAGGACATCAAGGCTACTGTCTTGGAGTTTGAGGAGAGTTCAGTCTGCACTTGTCTTAAGAGACCCTAGGTCTCCAAAGATGAAGTTCTGTTTCCTTGCCCCCACTACTGCCCCTAGTGCCTCTCTTCATAGATTGTTTTCTTGGTATCTGTTTGTGTGAAATCTGAAGAGTGGGTCACTGAAACAAAAAAACATGGCACTCAAGAGGCAGCTCAAATTATAGTGATTTCTTTTTATCAAATTTATTTAAAAACTAAGGCATAATGATATAATCAAAAATTTAATTTGGATTCAATTTCTCCAGTTGTTCACTCTTGAGGGTGATACATTGTTTTGTCTCTGGGAAGGCCTGAATTTAAGCCATTTGCCTATGATCCACATCCCAGGCTTCCCCCTGCCCACCTTCCCACTCCAGCCTTCTTCGTTGCCCTAGAGCTGGGCCTTCACAGCCTGGGGTAGTGGGAACATGGCTCAGTGCACTTCCGGATTCTTCTAACTGTACTCTCACTGGGGAAAATCAACTTTGAAGTGAAGCTGGGGGCCTGCCAGGAAACTGAAAAAGGGTTATTAAAAATGGTATTTTTCAAACCATGAGTGATGTTTTGATAGCAGAGGGTAACAGGTTACTTGGAATCTGAACTGCTTTGGGTTTTGGATTAAATTGCAAAGTTGGCTGAGATTTCAGACCCCCAGGGTCTTGAGGGCTGAGGACACAATTGAAAGCATATTAGATGCTGGCCACGTCTATACAATACCAACCAACTAGTTAAAAAGGGAGAAGTCTCTAAAATTTGTTGATTTAGTGTCATGAACACAAAAACATAAGTTTGAGTTTAGCCTTGTTCTTAATTTAGTTTTATTTTAGGTTTATTCATTTAGTTTTATTTTAATAAATTCAGACTAAAATATTTAGAGTATGGAAATAGCCTGTATTTCTACTGTAAGCATCATATTGCTTAGAATTTCACTATAGTCTCCCACATATTCCTACCCCTAACAGCTATAAGTGGTAATGATTATATCTTAAGAACAAACAAACAAACAAAAAAAGAATTTCATGGGGTTCTTTTTAACGTCACCATCCCATTCCACTCTCCCAACTGTTTTCCTTAAGAATTTACGATAGTATCTGAAATTGCATGATTGCCTTTTAACCTTTTGTTCATTTAGATCTTTAAGTTTTAGTTTCTAAGAATCCTCATTCCATTATTTGTCTGTGGCTTACCTAGGCCTTTGACATCATCTCTTCTGGTGCACAGTTGATAACCCTCAAAGCACGAAAGGGCTTTCTGTCCTTGTTTCCTTCTGTTGGATTCTTAGAGGTGTTTCCTTCTATAGTTCTGTGTCCAAGAACTTTCCCATCCTTATGTTCCCTGATTTCCCTGGACTGGACCACCTACTTTTCCCTTAATATGTACAGGATGCATTAGCTGTAGCCCCAGTCTGAGCCTTGGCTATGGCAGTTTTGAACTGTGTTCTCCAGGGTACCCCTCAGCTACCTGACAAGCTTTGCTCAGTAAAATTCTTAGGGAAAAGTTGATATTACCTTATTATTAGCTCATAAACTGCTATTTCTGACCTGGAAACCTGCAGTTTCGAGCTGCTTTTACTTTGAGCATGGCCAGGTGGACTTTTGTTGTGGACCTGTTCTTGCATTGCCTACTCCTCCTTCCTGTTCCTAGGCCTAGAAGGCCCTCCCAAGAAAATGGCTTGGGGAGCTATGGCCAAAGCCAATTGAGTTTGGTGGTGGTTGGAGATGGGATGGACAATAACTTCCAAGTCTAATCCCACTTGGATATTTTCTTAATTCAGGGTCCCAGAAGTGACTTAAACTACTAGACTTGAAGAGGTCCTTAGAAATCTTCTTATTTTTTTGATGAGGAGACCAAGGTTGCTCTTGGGGATTTGGCCAAGGTCACAGAGCTCTTCAGTGGGAGAACTGGGATGAGAGCCTTGGTCTGTAAAATAAGTTGTCTAAGGTTATAGTTAGTAAGCATTGGTTCTGAGTGAGATTCAACCCCTAGCCATTTCAACTCCCAAGCAACTCTTTTCACTTTTCCTCATAGTCTACCTAACAATAAAAAATGTAACTAGTGAAATAGTATGCATACAGAAAATACCAACTCAGGTGTTAGAACTTTTTAGGTCTTATCTCAGCTACATAATCTCAGGTCCTGCCTTAACCCTCACAGCTGCCTCTGTCTTTGTGGGATATGTGGAGTAGAGGCTCTCCTTTTGGTGTCCAGAACAGTCCATGGAAGGAAGGTGAGGGAATTTTTCTGCCTCTCCAGAAGGCCCGTGCTGGCCTGAGGCCAACTTTCCTGAGTTTCTCCCAGGCGGATTACACAGTAGATGGGGGGTAGGGGAGGCACAATTAGCCCAGACTGTTTTTATTTGGTCTGCAGTGTGAGAGATCAGACATTCTGAAAAGAATTGAAAACACTTCTTTCTTTGGATTCCTGGGGCTGTGTAGGGGGAGATTGGGCCCCATTTGGCACAGAGTTGATTACAGCATTCAAAAAAAGCTCCAATATTGTTGCCCAAGGCTGAATGGAAAGTTTTCCTTCCAGTCAGTGCTGACTCCTAAATCCCACACCTTCTTAAGCCTTTGATTAGCAGACACCTGCCTCCAAGGAGACCAACAAACAGGGGTTGCTCAGAAGGTTCCTGAGGGTGGATAAGTGGTAATGAAGTCTGGATGGGAGGAGTACAATGATTTGGCACCTCTGCTAGGTCCCCAAGGACCGAAAAATCAACATTACTTTTTGTTGAGATTTTAAAAACTTTCTTTGAGTTTTTTGCTTTTGACTCATTTATGTGTACTGAACTTATCAAAAGTATCACTTTGCTAATGCTGCTGTGTCCAGAAGTTTACCTATCTCCTCAATTTTTCATTTGTCAGCCATCCCACCTTTTATCATCTCTTCTTATTCAAAATGTTTTAAAGAGAAGAGACTAGAGACAGAAGATTGCTATATTATTGATGACCACTTCAGGGGAATTTGTGGCGTAGAAGAAGATGTTGGAAGAAAGTTATGATTAATGCAAAGAAAAAATAATAATGACTAACAAATAGAAGAACTTCAGACCTACGGAGGAAGAGAGAGATGTTCTAGATCCCTTGAATAAACCTGCCTTCATGTGAGACTATCTCTGAAAATAAGCTTCTTGTTAATCAGCATGAAAGATTATTTAAAAATACTAATGATTATTTATACCCCAGTTACTTTCAAAAAATATTTTGGATTGCTAAGAGTAAGGATTTTGATCTGACGGGAAGTCATTGCAAAGAGGTTCCTTCTGCAACTGGTCCTGATGAGGTATTTACACAGAGCAAAGCACATTGGCCTAGTTGTCTTGGTGATCGACAGCTTGGCAGCAAGTGCTGTCTGCACAGCTCTGAGGTGGGGTTGAACTGTCTGTAATGTCTCCATTCAAGTTTGGCTAATTGAAATCAGGAAGTAAAATTAATTTAGAAAGAAGGTGAAGAAAATTACACCTCCAGTCGGGTTTTGCATGCCTGTCAATGTGCTGGGTAAAAAAGGTTTGGGGAGTTCTTGTTCTGTTATTTTTACTATGTTATTGTTATACATGAGCTGGTACATTAGCGTCCAAGACAGGGTTACCACTTGTGGTATATGCCAATTTCCCAAGGACCCCAAGTGAAGTTGAGCTGTGTCACTATCCACACTTCATCAGCATAGTACTTGAGGCACAGAGAAAGCAAGGAGCATGTCTCTGGAAGGCAACCCCACTAGCATTCAAGTAAGAATGTTATATCTTTAGCCAGGATAGGAAGCACCATGCTCAGAGCCAAAATAAACCAAGACAGAGGACTTTAAACTCAGGTCCATGAATCCCCAGAAATTGTATGCAAAAAATCATGTGTATATGCATATGTGCATTTTTCTGGGGTCTTTAGCTTTGATCGAGTTCTCTAAGGGTCTGAAATCCTCCAAAAGTTAAGAACAACTGCTACATAGATTCAGATTTACAGGCTTGGCCCCTGGTTAGTTTTCCCTGGTATTTCCCAATAAGGTGACAGGGGAATGATGGAACTTATATATTTGTCATATAGATCCACTAGCTAGACATGCTCTAGTTCAGAATAGTTAGATGTGGAGATCATTTAGCACATTATTCTTTAGTAAAATAAAAGCATACATATTCATCTTTATTTTTCCTTAAATATGTCATAGTAAAGTAAGGTTTACAGAAATGCAAACATGTACAAACTAAAAACTTTTAAATCTATTTTTATGTCATTATTTAATTTCATCTTATCTTCATTGCTTTATCTCTCACTTCTACGGAGTATTGAAATGTCCCTACTTCTCCATTTTTTAAAGTCACTATACATCTCTTTGTAAGCTGTTGGCATTAGTAGAGTCTCATTTGATGACATCACTTTCCTTTTTTCTGGTAATGTTCTTAGTTATCACTAACTAATCACTCCCTTTTATTCTGGTCCTCCATCTTTTCAAATCAGCTACCTCCTACTGTCAAAAATCTAAAGCAGGACATTTTAACCTCATTGTTTTGATGAAACTGTTCCAACTAAGAATGGTTATTATTCCTTTAAACTTATCAGTTGATAATTATCAGGGTCTTTTACTTTCTCATTTATTAATTTCTTTACTAAAAAATTGATGAGTGTATTATCTTTATGTTTAGAAAACATTTTAAAATATATATCTGTTGGAGCCAGCCAGGTTAACTGCTAAGGAGGTATCAATCACGTTTTTAAAAACTCTCAATTAAAGGAATGCTATGATATTAAATATATGTATATTCTTAAGATGCCTGAGACTGTTAGAGATTCAATTGAAGATTTTCTGTACAGCCTGGATCTAAGAAAAAGACATCATAATAGGGCTCAAATACCTTCTCCTCCCAACATCTTTGACTTTTAGGGAAAAATCAGGATATATGAATTGTCTATCAAGAGAAAAGTAAATTCTTGGAGAGTGAGAAGATAGTTTACTGAGTATGATGGTTGGCCCTTTATGAGATGATCAAGGCTGGTCAACACATCATTCTTGGCACATGAAAAAAAATGTGCCAAATTCCCACTCCATCCTTGAACATCACTCTTCTCAGGGGTAGTGGCTGGCATTAGGGTGAGTGCTGGGAATGGGTTATGGACAACAGTTTTACACATTGCTTGGTACTTTATAAAACAAGTGAAAGTGTAATGGTTTGTTGTTTTAGGCCACATCAAAATGGCTGGGCTAAGGTAGCCAAGTCAAAATTTCCTGGTGTCAAAATGTTTGTATAAAAATCTGAATTGATGCTCAGCTGAAGTGCTGCCTCTTTCAGGGGCTTTCCCAGATGCCCCCAGTCAAAATTAACTGCTCTCCTTCTACTTCCATAGTTCTTATTCTGTACTTCCATTATAACACTTATTTTGTATTTCAGTAAACTGTCTATACAACTGATTCTTCTTATTATATTATGAGCTCTTTGAGAGCATGAGCCATGTCTAAGTCATATTTGCTGGTTACAATATGCTTTTCATTAATTCATTTAGTTATCAAATATATGTTAAATGTATGTTGTATCCAAACATTCTGGTTCTGGGGACCTTAAGATGAAAATACATAGTTCCTCGTCTCAAGAAGCTTAGAGTCTAGCATAGCATGAGCTTAACACATGTTGAACTATTATGTTTTCCCTTTTCTATTATTTTGGTTTAGAATAGGAAAAGAAAAGATATTTGTGAAGACTCCATAGTTCTAATTTCTGTGTCCTTCTGAAGAATATGTCATTTTTCTCTTTTAAGTGTTCGAAAAGAACACTTTAGAAATACAGAGATTTCTTTGAAGCTAATAAAGAAGATATTTTTGGTGACAGTATTTGCCTTGAAATGAAGGCTTTTAGTGTGCAATCTTATAATTTAAATAATAATATACTGGGGTAGAAGTGGGGCTAGAGGAAGAAAAAGGTATATTCTAGAGAATTTAAAAATGTTCCAATGTCTGTATCATGTGGATATGTGGTGTATAAATTATGGGAGGGAGGTGAAGTTAGTGTGTAAGAGGATCTGATTAAGTCAGGATGGGTTTCCAACTTTATGAAGTCTTCTGGAATTAGTGAGAGAAGAGGTGAAGCCTCCCTTGATATCACATTAGTCGAACAGAAAAACTTTCCTTCTGATCTTTGCTCCTAGGGTACATTTACCTTTGACCTGGATGCATATATCTTAATGCTTGTTCACATCTTAAGTTTAATGTTTTGATATGGTTGTATATATTTCCTATAAATACATATTTGACTCATCTTTAGAATATTAGCTACCAGTAAGCAGGCCAAAGCTTGTGTAAATTTTGTTCCAATACTCCTGTGTGGTAAGTTTCTTACTAAATGCATTTTGAGGCTACTGATGATGCTGATAGTCATTTCTGGAATGGTCTATTAAGGATAAAATGGTCTATTAAGGATAAAATTGATAAATCTTTTCTCACAGTGGAACTGAAAACTCTGAACCAACATTTCCAGGTGTGAATGATACATCAAAAAATGTTTCCACAGTCTGTCTTGAGTATATCATATTAACAATAAGCTATTATTTGCAATTTTATTTTCCCACAAATTTCCCTTAGTTCAGAGTTCTCATGAGTTTGCTTTGGCTGGGCACATTCAATACATACCAGGAAAGAGAGCAACCTCTTACTCTAGTTGCAGGAATCTTTGAGGAACTCTGTGCCCTCTTCCCCCCACCCCCAAATATTTTTGTCTATTCTTGTCAGCTTATCCAATGAGGTGAATAGAATCTGTTAAATTTGGTTGTTTGATAGGCTGAATAAACTGATTAATTGACAGAACTAATAAACGGTTATACTGAATTAATTACTTGTGAAACGGAACTGACCTGTTGATAGACGGAATTATCTATTTGACTGAAATAATTCCTTGATTGAATTGACTGGCAGAATGTTCCCTTGACCAAATTGACTTAATTTTTTAAGATTGACTTTAAAAAATGGACTTGACTGTAGGACTGAATCAACTCTTTCCTTGCTAGAGACAACTAACTAATCTGTTTCATCAAAATGATTGGTTTGATAACATCATGTTGACCATAAGCAAAGTTGGAAAAGAGTTACAGAATAGGAAATTTTCATCTCCTTGGCATATAGGAGTTAAAAAAGAATAACTCTGAATTGAGAGTCTGATTGAGAAGTTTTGAGCTTGCACACATCACATGTCTCCTATCTAAGCCTATTAACTGTACCTAGAGAGGCCCATTGGTCTGATGAATTTTGAGAGAGTGCAGTTTTCCAAGAGCAACATCAGCTCTCTGCTGGGCACTGGCTTATTCTTGGAACCAGATGAAAAAGTTAAAATTAGTTATTGGGAATTGGGTGTGATCTGCAGAAGCAACTGAAATAAGTCATTTTAAAAGTAACATCAAAAATAACTGCATTGGAGGAGGATCGAGAAAAATACACATACTAAAAATACACTTAGAATTCATTGCAAGCAACATAAATTCAACTTTAACAGACTGCTCCAAACCAAAACAATACTACCCTATCTGCTAGCAGATGAATGGCTGGGGTAGGGATGAGGCAATCAGAATTGGGCCAACATAGTGACTTCTCATGTTTGTAGCTCATCTTTGGATCAGTTTTTCTAAAGGAAGCCATTTGGTGAACTCTTCCTTTTCCTTTCTAGGTCCATTCTTCCAGTATTTTAAATAAGACTCAAATCTCTTTCATCTCTTCAAAATTACCTCTAGCTCATACCCTCCAATCAAATTGCCTTTTTCAAATTCTCTTTTGTTGTGTGAAACAGTAAAAAATCTTCCATCCCTGGGAGTCTGGCTTTAGGATCAATAAGAATTTCTGGTTCCACCTACACTGCAAATTCAGATGTCTAAAATCAAGCACATTTACCTTCTGTGTACATCTTACAGCTTCTTCTTGACTTCCCTTCCAAATCAAATTCTCTATGATATCCTTTGAATAGGATTTGGGAAACTGTGATAAGATATAATCCTAGCTGAACTGTCTCAAGGGAGCTCAGTTACTCTATTTGCAACTCTGAGAAGTGATTAACATAAAAAGCTCTCCCCAACCTTTCATTCTCTGAAGCTTTTCCTGACTCAAGAGAGCTCTGACAATTGGCTGTCTTATCAAACAGGAGGGTGGTGGAACAGAGAAGTTCAGTAGGGATTTATTGGAAAATGGGTTTTGGGGATCCTCTCATATCACACCTACCTGAGGGAAGTTGGCTATTACATTGGATATATATAAACTTGGAATTTTCCCTGGTTACTTGGGAAAAGTCACAAAGTTCAAATAAGTGAAAATGTACTCAATCTTGAGGACTAGGTGGCATACCTTAAGTGTTTGGAAAGTTCTCAAGAGTTGGCCATGCATATTACATTTTTGGTAGAATTTAGAGGTGAGTCTACCTCTTAGCATGCTGGGATTTAGCTCTTAGGGCTTAGATAGCTATCAGATGTGTACAGAGAAAACACTGTTTTGACATTTGTTGAGTATCTACTACATGCCAGGTAATGTTCTAAGCATTTTACATGAATTTAATTATCTTTAAGACAACCCAAAGAAGTAAGTACAATTAGTACCTCCATTTATAGATTAAGACATTGATTAAAAGACAACCCTTGATCACAGGTGGCTAAGTCAAGATTTGAATCCAGGCTCAGTCAATCCATATAAAATATTATAACTATACCACTTTATACTTATATAATTACATTATTTGCTTTATATAACATTTGTGTATGTGGGTATTTATTTATGTTCTACCATATTCCAGAAAGTGTGTCAGCTTAGAATATCATGTAAGGTAAAAAATATAGGTGATATTATTATTCTTTTATGAGTGAGGAAAAAAGCAGAGATGAATTCAGCTAAATAGTAGGATAGCCATGACTAGAAGCTGAGTTTAGTGATTCATAAAAGGGATTGGGAATTATTGTTTATTTGGCAAATTTTATAAGGGCTATGAGACACAGTTAAATAAAAGAGACTATAAGAATAAATGAATATGTGGTAGTATCTCAGTATCACTGGAGGGATCTGGTAAATAGTAAATGTTTAGCAGGCATTAAGACACTCTGCTTAGGCACTCGTACCATGCAGATAAAGTAGACAAGATTTTTACCCTCAAGCAACTTATAGTCTAGTTGGAGTCAGCCATGGTTACAGTAGTATGACCCATGCTATGGTGAGAGATAAGTCAGACAGAGGGCACGTCATGATGGCCTTGTGTACTGTGCTTAAGGGGTTCAGGTTGTAGCCCCAAGGCAGTGCAGACTCATTCAACTAGGGTGGTGATCTGATCAAATTTGTGGGAAAGTTCACTGTGCTAGAAGTGTAGAAAGTATATTGGAGAAAGCTGAGATTAGAAGCTTTCAACTTTGACCCACTCCTGATTTTGTTCCGTGTAGCATACCTGTCTTCTTTTATTTGTTTATTTATTGAAACACTTTTTCAATGGGTGTCCACTATCTTTGCTAGGTGTAATGGATATATAAGTGAAAAGAACTGCCCTCAAAAGCCTCACAGCCAGATGGGAAGGCATTCACTATAAATATATGGATGACAATAAGAGTTTTAATTGTTCTATGAACACAGTGATAGGGAAGCACAAACTGCTAGAGTGTCTGGAGAGAGTCTACCCTATTGGATTGTAATAGCTCCTTGAGGACATGACTGAATCTTTTTTCCTGTATCCATAGAAAACATGAATATACATAGTAAGAGATCAGTTAAAATGTGTTGTTACTGTTATTCAGAGTCTAGCATTTCCAGTGACAATGAGCCCCAGAGTGGCAGCTCAGGGCTTAGGTTTGTTCCTGCCCCCTTCTCATCTCAACTAACCTTTTCACCCCTTGGTAAAGTTAAATGTATGAAATCATCCATAAAAATAGTTCATTCTTTCATGGCTCATTCTTCTCTTCCTAACATAATATACATAGCAGTTGGAAAAATTCAGTCACACATTGGATAAGACCCCGTATTAGATACCCAAAGCTGTGACCTTATTCATTTTGGTTTTGAGATCCTTAATAGGTAGGATTTCATGCTGCAAAAACTCAGAACCATTGATATTTAAAAGAACAGGCTGTAAGAGTCAAGTTCTTTTTTTCCCCTAATATCAAGATGATATCCAGTAGAGGAATTGCAGCTGGACACAGACAGAACTGAATTTGCTGTCTTAGACTTAGTAGTAGTCCTTTGGGAAATCTTTGGAGCACTGACTCCTCAAGGAAAGCTGTTCAAAATCTGTTTTGGAAGTTTTTCAGTCAGGTTTAGTTCTGGGAAAAGACTGTTGGTTGTGGACAACTGCTTTCATTTTGCCCTGGTTCAGAGGCTTTCAGCACAGGGTTGCAACTTATAACTCCAGCTTGCCTTTAATTCATGGCCAAATAGTGATTTCTAACTCCAGATACTTTTTTCAAGCCTTTAGATATGAAGGTTGTGTTATATTCTTGGTTTCCTGCAAGAGGATGGGGTTGGTAGTAATGCAATAGAGGTGAACATCTATGGCACTGTGCTAGTTTGCTGTTTTTAAAAAATTATTATTATTTTAAGGTCTATTATAAGCTGGGGACCCTCAAGTTGTCAAAGTGTGGTTGGTCTTTTCTGAATTAATTTATAGTCAAGTAGGGGAGAGGCATTTCCCATCTCTCATACATAACTATAAGAGGAAGTTTAGTTGGCTGACCTCGACAGGGGGTTATTCTCATAATTTTAGTTGGGGGAAAGAGAGAGATAATGAGTGATAGAGAGAGAAAGGAGGTGGTGGGGAGAGGAAGGGAGAGAGAGGGATGCTTTCTACAACTCAATACAAAGCAAAAGAAGTAAAAATAAAAAGATATTATGGAGAAGATATGAATAGGATACTGCAATTAGGTTATGCTAAGCAAACTAAATCCTATTGTCATTAAAAAGAAAACATTCCAAAATTTTCCTTGCTCTCTGAACTAGAAATTTGCTCCAGACAATCATCTCTGTTCCAGGTGATTGACCCTAAACCTGGAGGGTGGGAGGGGAGAGAGATGAAGCAAGATGTTTTTCTTGACAGCTATTAAGGCCTGATTCAAGCTGTCTTCTTCTGTGTAGCTGTCTAAAGTAGAAGATCCATTTTATTAAAATTTGTTTGATTGTTATAGCTATGAAGTGGCGGTCTATCCTACAGACATGATGGGGTCTCAGAGAGGAAATCAGAAGCACCATCACCAGATATTCCCCACAGATGCTTTGATAACCAGAGTACAATGTTTACCATGTGTTGTAAATGTTCATTTTTCTTTGACAGTACTCAGTATAGCACACTGATAGTGTTAAGTAAAGGCAACAACATCATAAGATTTTAATAGTTCCCAAACTTGTACAGTGACACCCTTGATATCTTTGATTTGATTTCAAGCAACAGAGGCCAATTTTCTTCTATGATGTTTCTAAATTACTGCAGTGATATGCTCAGTTATTTTGTGCAGTTCTAGGGCATTCACCAGACAGCCATTTTGCCTTACAGTAACTATGACACCCTTAGTTTTGTCTGGAGAACTCTGCAGGATCAACATTCCTGAGTAGAGGGCCCAGTGATTTATTTCAGAATAAAAGAAGCCTTCAAATAAGTAACATTTGCCAGTCAGAAAACCTTAGGCAATAATGATTGAGAATACTGGGAAGCCGAAATATAAGTTCCAAGGAAGGATACTTGGAGGAAATTTTGCTGGGAAGGAAAAGTCATTTATTGTTTAATTAGTGTGTGTGTGTGTGTGTGTGTGTGTGTGTGTATGTGTGTGTGTGTGTGTGTGTGTGCATCTACACTGAAAGTATAACAGTAAAAAAAGTGCCCTTAAATCATTTAGATTAGATCAGAGATTCTTCAAGTTGGAAGGGATCTTTAATAGTTAAGTAGCAAGTACACCGCATTCCTTAACCCCCATGTTTGAATCACCTCTATAAAATCCTTTCCTGACAGTGATTCAGCCTCTGGCCCCACACTTGGAGTTTAAGGTAGTCAATCCCTTACAAGGCAGTCCATTCCATTTTGGACTTTTCTTATTTAGATAAAGCACAATGTTATTTAAATAGTATGATTTTTTTTAAGAAAGTTATACAGACCTGGATTTGAATCCTGCCTCCATACTTTACTGGGTGATAATGAGGAAGTTGCTTTATCTCTCTGAACTTCACTTAGCAACTTCCCCCATATATATATGCCTTTACCTGAGTCCACAAAAGAACTTGAGACCTTCCCAATATTATAATAAATATTTTAAATCAGAGCAGTTAACGCTTAAGCATTAAATACTTTGTGATAAGGCTTTGGTCATTGCTTGTTATTGACTCAGTCAATATCTTCCAAACTGGGTGTATTTCCTCCATGTAACCATACTTAATCAATGCTGGAGTATGTTAATATTTTCAAAGCTTTCAAGTCACCCAAGCTGTCCTAATAACTGCTCTTTATAGTAGCAGACAGAATATGTCCTTCAAAGCAGATGTTTTTTTCTTATTCTGTCTCTGCACTTTTGCTCATGCTGTGCCCAAAATTTGAAATGCCATTTTATTCTCCTCTCAGTCAATATAAATCCTATCCATTCTTCAGGGCAATATTCAATTTCAGCCTCCATCATGAATACTTTCTTGATCATTCCAAAACATGAGGTTCTTGCCAAACACATGGAATTGATCATACACATTATAGCATTTGCTCTAGTCACTAGAAAAAAATCCTTTAAAAGAAATTCCCCATTTGTGGCATACCTACTATGTGCCAAACTCTGTAAGGAATACAAAAAATGTACATAAACAAGATCTTGGAGCTAGTACACAGATGTAGCTAATTATTTGAACTTGAAACAAAACTAATAATGGAGCAACACAAATGTTTTTGTTTTTTTTTGTTTGTTTGTTTTTTGTTTTTCGGTATGCAGGCCTCTCACTGTTGTGGCCTCTCCCGTTGCGGAGCGCAGGCTCCGGACGCACAGGCTCCGGATGCACAGGCTCAGCGGCCATGGCTCACGGGCCCAGCCGCTCCGCGGCACGTGGGATCTTCCCGGACCGGGGCACGAACCCGTGTCCCCTGCATCGGCAGGCGGACTCTCAACCACTGCACCACCAGGGAAGCCCAACACAAATGTTTTAATTGGAGCTTCCACTAACAGGTAGGTGCTGATGGTGAAGCCTAAGCAGTTTTGATCTGAGACTAAGTGAGGTATGGAGTGAAAGGGGTTTGAAACTGAATAGGATAAGCTTGAGGGTTTCCTAGGACTAGTGATTCCAAGAACAAGCTAAGAAGTTTAGAGCTGAAAGTGACTGTTCTGGTGTCTGTTCTGGCATGTATGGAGCTTGGAAATCATCACTCCTGTCGTCATAACAAGAAAAAATGGAACAAGCAGAAAATCAATAACTCTTCTTAGATGTATTGGAGAATTGAAGTCACAGAGAAAATTGCTGTCCCCCAAATTGGAGAGACATGCAGGTAGTTACAGAGAATCACAGATTACCAGAGCAGAAGCCCAGAAGCAGAAACCACCACTGGAAGTAGTACTGGGGTAGGAAAATAAATTGTAGTTGGTGAATTGCTGAAAACCCAGTGTGGACAAACTTGTGAATTAAAAACCCCAGGGGACACAAATTTTAGGGGAGCTTCCATATTTTCATGAGTTTTATTTCCAGGAGCCCTACCAAGTTCTCACAGCAAGGATCTGAGAAAAATCCCCTTGTGCTTTCAGCAGAGGGAGGGGGAAATAGCCATTTTGAAATATGCCTAGAACATTCTGCTCTTCTTAACAAGGCCTGCCTCCAAGGGAAACTATTTACCAAAGCCTGACTGGGGCTTTGCCAGGGCCTAAGTGACCTAGAGGAAGGGAAATACCCAACTCCAGGCCCCTCTTTCCTTCCTGTCTCACCTAAGAGTGTAAAAACCTAGAAGTACTTATGAAGGTCACAACCCAGGGACAGAGGCCCACTAAAAGACTGAAGCCTAATCATGGGACTGTAGAATGCTTCCCTTCTCCCCACACCTTACCACTACATCAATAAGGCTTCTGTATAATAACAGAGGAATGCAACTGAAAGAGCCAAGTGTCTCAAACCTTATTTAAGAAGTCTCTAGGGAAATCCAAAGACAACAGGGGAGAAAAAAACAAGGGCACCAGAAGAAATTTTAGTCTCTGGCACCTATAGCTAAAGCAAACAGTAAACGCAGTCTAACTCCTAGACAGATAAACATAAAACCTCACATTAAAGGCCTATTTAACTCAGTTCCTTTTACTCAGTAATCATGTCCATCCATCAACAAAAATTAAAACATACTAAAAGACAAAAAAAATTAAAAAACGGTTTGAAGAGACAGAGAAAGAATGAGAATCAGACTCAAATATGGCAGAGATATTGGAATTATCAGACTGGGAATATAAAACAACTATATTAATATGCTAAAGGATCTAATGGAATAAATGGATGACATGTAAGAACAGATGGATAATGTGAGCAGAAATATAGAAACTCCAAGAAAGAATCAAAAGGAAGTGCTAAAAATAAAAAACATTGTAACATAAATGAAGAATACATTTGATAGATTTATCAAAAGCAATAGACTGGACACAGCTGAAGAAAGAATTAATGAGCTTAAAGAAATGTCAGTAGAAACTTCTAAGACTGAAATGCAAAGAGAAAAAAGAATGAAAAAGACAGAACAGAATATCCAAGAACTATGAGATAATTACAAAAGGTGTAATAAATGTACAAGACAAATATTAGGAGAGAAGAGAAAGAAAGGAGCAGAATAAACATCTAATGTAATAATGACTGCAAATGTTCTCAAACTAATGGAAGACACCAAACCACAGATCCAGGAATCTCAGAGAACACCAAGCAGGATAGATACAAAAAAAAAAAAAAATCTATTCCTAGGCATATCATAATCAAACTGCAGAAAATCAAAGACAAAGGAAAAATCTTGAAAGTAGCCAGAGGAACAAAAACCTGACCTGTAGAGGACCAAGGATAAGAACTACATCAGACTTCTCTTCAGAAACTATGCAAGCAAGAAGGGAGTGTAATGAAATATTTAAAGTATCAAAAGAAGAAAACTAGGAACTGAGCATTCTGTATCTAGAGAAATTACACTTCAAAATTGAAAGAGAAATAAATGCTTTCTGAGACAAAAGTTGAGAGAATTTGTCACCAGTAGACCTGCCTTGCAAGAAATGTTTAAAGTTCTTCAGAAAGAAAGAAAAGGATATAGGTCAGAAACTTGGATCTGCATTAAGAAAGGAAGAACATTAGAGAAGGAATAAATGAAAGTAAAATAAAATATATTATTTTTTTAAAAAATTATTTTATTGAAGTATACTTGATTTACAATGTGTTAACTTCTACTGTACAGCAAAGTGATTCAGTTATACATATATATATATATACACATTCTTTTTCATATTCTTTTCCATTATGGTTTATCACAGGATAGTGAATATAGTTCCCTGTGCTATACAGTAGGATCTTGTTGTTTATCCATTCTCTATATAATAGTTTGTATCTGCTAATACCAAACTCCCAATATTTTTCTTATTCTTAATTTATCTGATAGATAACTGTTCTAAATAATAATAATAACATTTTATTTGGTAATTCTAGCTTATGCATAAATAAAAGGAATGACATTCCATTATAGTTTATCACAGGATAGTGAATATAGTTCCCTGTGCTATACAGTAGGATCTTGTTGTTTATCCATTCTCTATATAATAGTTTGTATCTGCTAATACCAAACTCCCAATATTTTTCTTATTCTTAATTTATCTGATAGATAACTGTTCTAAATAATAATAATAACATTTTATTTGGTAATTCTAGCTTATGCATAAATAAAAGGAATGACAGCAGTGTTATACAGGATGGGGAGAATGAATTGGGAATGCTCTGTTATAAGACATTTGCACTACTCGTGAAGTAGTATACTGTTATTTGAAAGTGGACTTGCATTGGTTGTAAATGTATATTGAAAATTCTAGGCCACCACTAAAAGTAGTATATTTGATATACTAAGAAAGGACAGAAAATGAAATCATACAAAATATTTAATTAAGATCAGAGAGGGCAGAAATAGAGTGGAAGACAAAAAAAGAAACAAAGAACAAGGGCAACAAATAGAAAACAGTAAAAAATATGATAGATATTAATCCAAATATATCAATCATCACTTTAAATGTCAATGGTATAAATACCCTCAGTTGAAAGACAGAGTCTTTTCCTCCTTGACCACACCACACCCTATCCTAATCTGGCTCACCTTCTGTCTGCCAAGGTGCTGATGCAGAGCCCCGCACATGGCAAGCAGTCAACGTGCACGTGAAATGCACACAATTTGAATTTAATTAAATTGTTCTCCTCTCAATGTTTGCAAATCAAAGCTTCTTTCAAGGTGTAACTTAAAATTCCACTCCCCTCACCCACCTTTGCTAGCCATTTGTTTTCCTCCTGCTCTGATAAATTGCGGTATTTCTTGCCCACCTCCTTGAATCTCATGTACTGCGAGCGTGTTTTGTTTGATTAACCAGAGCTGCAGGTCTTTCACAGCTTTTCTTTTGAACCCCTGACCCTCAGGTCACCACAGTGCATTCCATCAGACTATGGCCCCTGATGCAAAGAAAATGAACCCCAGAGTTGCCCAGAGACCATTGACGAGATCGAATATGAGAAAAACAATGGCTGGCCTGCAAGCTTCTCTCTTGCAGGGGTATGAACTGGGAACCATGAAGAGTTCGGGGCAGGCAGGGAGAGGAGCTGAATCTGAGAGGATGGGGGAGGCTGCTGAGGTAGCAGGCCAATAGCAAGCTGAAGCCATAAGGGAGAAGACTCCATGGTTAAAGGGAAAGGATGAGGGAGAGAAATGGTACAGGGAGTGAGATGGGCAGTCAGTAAGGAGAGAGAGAGAAAGAAACAAAAGCCCAAAGAAAGAAGGTGGTGGGGAGATGGGGCGGCAGAGGGCCCTATATTTGTGGCTGGCTACATTTAGGGACACCCCAGTTTCTTTTCTTCCCACATATACCCCCAGAGTCCATGTTTCAGAACATGGGCTAACTTGAGCAGGCCTCTGCACCTTAGAACCGTAACAGCCTTCATCAGAGCCAGGATTTGGGAGGCCTGAAACTTACATTTTGTGGGCCTTCTTTAAGAAAAAATAATATAAAATTACTTTTGCAAATTTTGCAATGATATCTGTCATTCACATGAACATACTTTCAGGAGCCCCACAAGTGAGAGGCCTGGTAACTTAAATTCATTAACATCTAAGAAAATCTGCTTCTGGACACACAGGTGAGCTTTTGAAAGGAACTGTAACCATGCCATCATGGGAGGAAAGCAGAAAACTAGCTGGGAAGCATTTTACAATTTTTGTTTCTTTCATATATATTATAGAACCATTTGAAGACCATGTGATTAAAATAGTTCCTGACAACTTGAGACACTGATTTTTTTAAAAATTTATTTTATTGAACTATAGTTGATTTACAATGCTGTATTCATTTCTACTGCACAGCAAAGTGATTCAGTTATACATACATATATACATTATTTTTCATATTCTTTTCCATTATGGTTTATTACAAGATATTGAATATAGTTCCCTGTGCTATATAGTAGAACCTTGTTTATCCATCCTATATATACTATCCCTAACTACCACTCTCCCTCCTCCACCTCTCCTACCCCTTGGCAACCACAAGTCTGTTCTCTATGTCTGAGTCTTTTTCTGTTTCGTAAATAAGTTCATTTGGGTCATATTTTAGATTCCACATATAAGTGATATCATATGCAAATACCACAGACTCTTGCCTTTCTTAATGAATTCTCATAGATTCTTTTTTTTTTAACATCTTTATTGGATAAATAAGTTGATTTGGGTCATATTTTAGATTCCACATATAAGTGATATCATATGCAAATACCACAGACTCTTGCCTTTCTTAATGAATTCTCATAGATTCTTTTTTTTTTAACATCTTTATTGGAGTATAACTGTTTTACAATAGTGTGTTAGTTTCTCCTTTACAACAAAGTGAATCAGTTATACATATACATATGTTCCAATATCTCTACCCTCTTGCATCTCCCTCCCTACCACCCTCCCTATCTCACCCCTCTCGGTGGTCACAAAGCACAGAGGTGATCTCCCTGTGCTATGCGGCTGCTTCCCACTAGCTATCTAATTTACATTTGGTAGTGTATATATGTCCCTGCCACTCTCTCACTTCGTCACAGCTTACCCTTCCCCCTCCCCATGTCCTCAAGTCCATGCTCTAGTAGGTCTGTGTTTTATTCCCGTCCTACCACTAATCTCTTCATGACATTTTTTTTTTCTTAGACTCCATATATATGTGTTAGCATACGGTATTTGTTTTTCTCCTTCTGACTTACTTCACTCTGTATGACAGACTCCAGGTCTATCCACCTCATTACAAATAACTCAGTTTCATTTCTTTTTATGGCTGAGTAATATTCCATTGTATATATGTGCCACATCTTCTTTATCCATTCATCTGTTGATGGACACCTAGGTTGCTTCCATGTCCTGGCTACTGTAAATA
>NC_041234.1:52772974-52803115 GCF_002837175.3 Physeter macrocephalus | reverse complement strand
GAGCCTGATTCCTCCAGCTCCGTTTTTCTTTCTCAAGATTGCTTTGGGTATTTGGGGTCTTTTGTGTTTCCATACAAATTGTGAAATCTTTCGTTCTAGTTCTGTAAAAAATGCCAGTGGTAATTTGATAGGGATTGCATTGAATCTGTAGATTGCTTTGGGTAGTAGAGTCATTTTCACAATGTTGATTCTTCCAATCCAAGAACATGGTATATTTCTCCACCTATTTGTATCATCTTTAATTTCTTTCATCAGGAGACACTGATTTTTTAACATTTTTTTCTAGTGCTACTTATCTCATTTTAACCATTTAAATCAATTTATTTTAACTAAAGACTTTTAGTTGGGGAAAAAAACATAAAAAATGAAATAGAGTCTTTTATAGTGGATTAAAGAAAGACTCAACTATAAGAAGCTGAGCTGTTGTATAAGAAGCCAAATTTAAAAATAAAGACAAAGATAAATTAAAAGTAAAAGAATAGGGAAAGATATACCATGCTAACACTAATCAAAGAATGCTGGAGTAGCTATAATAATTTCAGACAAAGCAGACTTCAGAGCAAGTAAACTTATCAGGGATAAACACAGACATTATATAATGATAAAGGGGTCACTACTCCAAGAACACATAAAAATCCTTAATATGTATGCACCTAGCAATAAAGCATCAAAATATGTGAGGCAAAATCTTATAGAACTGCAAGGAGAAATAGATAAGCTCACTATAATAGTTGGAGATTTCAGTACCTGTCTATTAGTACTTGACAGATCCAGCAGGCAGAAAGTCAATAGGGACATAGATGAACTGAACAGCACCATCAATCAAGTGGATTAATCAGTTCTATAAGTATTTTATAGAATACTTTATCCAACAACAGCAGAATGCACATTCTTTCCTAGATCACATTGAATATTTACCAAGACCACATTCTGGGCCATAAAACATACCTTGATAAATTTTAAGAGAATAGAAATCATACAAAGTATGCTCTCAGATAACAATGGAATTGAACTAAAATGAATAACAGAAAGATAGTTGGAAAACCTCACAATGTTGGCGATTAAAAAACATGCTTCTAAATAACACAGAGGTCAAAAAAGAAGTACTATGGCACATATATACAATGGAATATTACTCAGCCATAAAAAGTAATGAAATTGAGTTATTTGTAATGAGGTGGATGGACCTAGAGTCTGTCATACAGAGTGAAGTACGTCAGAAAGAGAAAAACAAATACCATGTGCTAACACATATATATGGAATCTAAAAAAAAAAAAGGTTCTGAAGAACCTAGGGGCAGGACAGGAATGAAGACACAGATGTAGAGAGTGGGTTTGAGGACATGGGGATGGGGAAGCGTTAGCTGGGATGAAGTGAGAGAGTGGCATGGACATATATACACTACCAAATGTGAAATAGGTAGCTAGTGGGAAGCAGCCGCATAGCACAGGGAAATCAGCTTGGTGCTTTGTGACCACAGAGAGGGCTGGGATAGGGAGGGTGGGAGGGAGATGCAAGAGGGAGGGGATATGGGGATGTATGTATACATATAACTGATTCACTTTGCTATAAAGCAGAAATTAACACAACATTGTAAAGCAATTGTAGTCCAATAAAGATGTTTTAAAAAGTTTCATGAGAAATTAAAAAATATTTCACATTAAATGAAAAAATATAACATAAAAATTTGTGGAATGCAGCAAAAGCAGTACTTAGAGGGCAATTTATGGCACTGAATGCATATTTTAGAAAAGAAGAAATATCTGCCATCAAAAATCTAAGCTTCCACCTTAGGGAACTAGGAAAAGAGTAAATTAAATCCTAAGTAAGCAGAAGAAAGAAGTGATAAGAATTAGAACAGAAATCAGTGAAATTGAAAACAGGAGATCAACAGAGAAAATCAACAAACTAAAAGTTGCTTGTTTGAAAAGACTAATAAAATTGATAAACCTCTAGCCAGGTACTAAA
Source organism: Physeter macrocephalus (assembly GCF_002837175.3). NCBI lineage: Eukaryota > Metazoa > Chordata > Mammalia > Artiodactyla > Physeteridae > Physeter > Physeter macrocephalus. The sequence goes on along the minus strand of NC_041234.1, from coordinate 52,801,146 downwards.
AAAAAGAGAGAAGACCCAAATGACTAATATTTAAAATGAAAGAGAGGCAATAACTACTGATCCCATAGATATTAAAAAGATAATAAAGGTATATTATGAACAGCTCTGTGACCACAAGTTTGATAACCTAGATGAAAGGGACCAGTTCCTTGAAAGACACAGTCTACCAAACAAAACTCATGCAATGAGAGAGAGAGAATCTGAATATGTTTATGTCTTTTAAAGAAATTGAATCAATAATAACCTTCCAAAACAGAAAGTACCAGGCACAGTTGTGTTCACTGGTGAATTCTACCAAACATTTAAAGGTATTATACCAATTCTCTATAATTTCTTCCAGAAAACAGAAGGTGAAGGAATACATCCAAACTCATTCAATAAGGCAACATGATATAACAGAAAAAGCATAGGGCTAGAGGTTAAAGTTCTGAGTTCTAGCTTTGGCTTCTATTACTTATTAGTATGTACAAATCACTAAACCTCTTTGAGTCTTAGTTTCTTCATCAGTAAAGTATGACTAATAATAATACTGTTTTGTACACCTCCAAAATTTGTATGTTGAAGTCCTAACCCTCCATGTGACTGTATTTGGAAACAGGGCCTTTAGGGAGATAGTTAAGGTTAAATGAGGCATAAATGCCTCCTAATCTGATAGTATCGGTGACCTCATAGGAAGAAGAAACACTGGCGCTATCTCTCTCTCTGCATAAGCACACAGGAAAGGCAATGTGAGAACATACTGAGAAAGCGGCCATCTACAAGACAAGAGATGTCTCACCAGAAACCATCCCTGGTACCTTGCTCTTGTACATCTATCCTCCAGAATTGTGTGAAGATAAATGTGTGTTGTTTAAGCTACCCAGTGTATGGTAGTTTGTTATGACAGCCTGACCAGACTAATACAAATACCTAATTTTTAATATTGTGAACATTAATTCAAAGTAAATGATCTTTGAATATGGTAAAGCTTTATATGAATTTTAAGTATTCTTGTTAATACTCCTTTTATTGTAACTAAGCCTTTTAAAAAGGTAATAGGTAACTATTCTATAAGCCTGCAACTTATTTACCTTTAGCCTTTAGTGTTTTATATCCAACACTGTAGTAAATGAATTCTAACAGACACTGTCATGGTAATACACTACAGAAGGTTGGGAAACACAAGAAGAGACAAGGGGAAAGGCCATAGTCCTGTATTTCAGTCAAAAGAGCAAATGTTCTAAGCTTGAGTAGTGACAGTGGAACCTACTGGCCTGTGGGGTGCCCCTCGTTTGAAAGTTTTCTTTTTATGTTACTATTTATTTATTTATAGTATAGTTGATTTACAATATTATATTAGTTTCAGGTGTACAACATAGTGATTCAGTATACAATTAGGTTATATTCCATTTAAAATTATTATAAAATAATGGCTATATTTCCCTGTGCTGTACAATATATTCTTTTTGCTTATTTATTTTACACATAGTAGTTTGTACCTCTTAATCCCCTACTCCTATCTTGCCCCTCCCCTCTTCTCTCTCCCCACTAATAACCACTAGTTTGTTCTCTATATCTGTGAATTTGTTTCTGTATTGTTATATTCATTCATGTTATTTTTTAGATTCCACATATAAGTGATACCATACAGTATTTGTCTTTCTTTGTCTGACTAGTTTCACTAAGCATAATACCCTCTAGGTCCATCCACGTTGTTGCAAGTGACAGAATTTCATTCTTTGTAATGGTTGAGTAATATTCCATTGTGTATGTATGTGGAGATATATATATATATATATATATATACACACACACACACACACACATACATATGATGGACACTTGGGTTGCTTACATATCTTGGTTATTGTAAATAATTCTTCTGTGAATATTGGGGTGCATGTATCTTTCTGAATTAGTGTTTTCATTTTCTTCAGATATATATCCAGGAGTGAAATTGGTGGATCATATGGTACTTCTATTTTTAGTTTTTTGTGGAACCCCCATAATGTTTTCCATAGTGGCTGCACCAATTTGCATTCCTACCAACAATGTATGAGCATTCCCTTTTCTCCATATTCTCGCCAACATTTGTTATTTGTGTTCTTTTTGATGATAGCCATTCTGACAGGTGTGAAGTGACATCTCATTATGGTTTTGATTTGCATTTTTCTGATGATTAGGGATACTGAGCATCTTTTCATGTGTCTGTTGGCCATCTGTGTGTCTTCTTTGGGAAAATGTCTTTTCAGGTCTTCTGCCCACTTTTTAATCAGGTTGTTTGTTTTTTAATATGGAGTTTTATGAACTGTTTATATATTTTTGATATTAACCCTTTATTTGTCATATCATTTGCAAATATTTTCTCCCATTCAATAGGTTGTCTTTTAGTTTCGCCGATGGTTTCCTTTGCTGTGCCAGAGTCCCATGCAGTTTCAGTCTGCCCTCTCTGCCCTGTTTCAGGAATAAGCAAGTGTGTGCATGCTCCTCACAAGCAGATTCCAGACTTCCCACAGCCCTCCTGTTAGTCACACAGGCCTTCTAGCCAGCCAAGGGGACTCATCTTTCTGGTGTTGGATCCCAGGGCTGGGGCGCCCAATATGTGGCTCCAACCACTCTGTCCTCAATGAGGATCTCTGCCAGGGCAATCCCCCTTTTCTTCTGCGTCCCCTCCCAGGGGCACAGGTCCCAACCTGATTGCTTTCTTCCCTTCCTACCAGTTTCCCACGTGGATCTTTCTTACAGCCTTGGTTGTACAAGTCTGCCACGCTCCAGTTAGTTTTCAGTGAGAATTGTTCCACATGTAGATGTATTTTTGTAACATTTTTATTGGAGTATGATTGCTTTACAATGTTGTGTTAGTTTCTTCTGTATAACAAAGTGAATCAGCTATATGTATACATATATCCCCATATCCCCTCCCTCTTGTATCTCCCTCCCACCCTCCCTATCCCAACCCTCTAGGTGGTCACAAGGTACTGAGCTGTTCTCCTTGTGTGATGCAGCTGCTTTCCACTAGCTATCTATTTTACATTTGGTAGTGTATATATGTCCATGTCCACTCTCTCATTTTGTCCCAGCTTAACCTTCCTCCTCCCCATGTCCTCAAGTCCATTCTCTACGTCTGCGTCTTTATTCCTGTCCTGCCCCTAGGTACATCAGAACCTTTTTTCTTTGTTTTAGATTCCATATATATGTGTTAGCATACAGTATTTATTTTTCCCTTTCTGACTTACTTCACTCTGTATGACAGACTCTAGGTCCATCCACCTCACTACAAATAACTCAATTATGTTTCTTTGTATGGCTGAGTAATATTCCATTGTATATATGTGCCACATCTTCTTTATCCATTCATCTGTCGATGGACACATACGTTGCTTCCATGTCCCGGTTATTGTAAATAGTGCTGCAATGAACATTTTGGCACATGTCTTTTTTTGAATTATGGCTTTCTCAGGGTATATGCCCAGTAGTGGGATTGCTGGGTCATATGGTAGTTCTATTTTTAATTTTTTAAGGAATCTCCATACTGTTCTCCATAGTGGCTGTATCAATTTGCATTCCCACCAACAGTGCAAGAGTATTCCCTTTTCTCCATATCCTCTCCAGCATTTATTGTTTGTAGATTTTTTGATGATGGCCATTCTGACCAGTGTGAGGTGATACCTCATTGTAGTTTTGATTTTCATTTCTCTAATGATTAGTGATGTTGAGCATACTTTCATGTGTTTGTTGGCAATGTAGATGTATTTTTTTATGTGTTTGTTGGAGGAGGTTAGTTCCCTGTCCTCCTACTCTACCTTATTGATCATGACTTATCTGTATGTCAGTCTTTAGATCTCATTTGGCACCTGAATTCAAAACTTTAACATATCTCCATATCCTCTCCATTTTGTCTTTCTTTCCTCTTTAATCCAAAGTATTAAATCTATATGCTCTCTGTTTTATCCTTCAAAGGCATTATCCAGGCACCAAAAACAGAGATGGAAAGAGACAGGTTTAGTCTCCAAAGCACCAGTTTCCATTACCTTAAGCTGCCTCAATGGTTTTTCTGACGGGGTGAAATTTCTCACACTTGGTCTCAGGCCCAAAATACATGCAATACTTCAATCAAATTGCTTGCGACATATTGGAGTGAGTGCCTGGGAGCTATGAGTTCCTCAATATTAAAAAAAAAAAAGGCTGAATACTTCTTGTATAGGCACTGAAATAACCAGGGAGATAATTTTAAAAATTCCTATTTGGCACAGAGCTATATACCCCAATGTTGAAAGTGTTCTGTTTTGCATAAAACACAGAGATGCACAGTCTCAGTCTATGTTGGGAACTATAGACTCCAGGAGTATCATTCAAAGCCCTCCACATTCTAACCTGTTGCACTCATTTGTGACATACTTACTGGTTGTATCCTAGGCCCTGGGGATAGACAGACCAATCTATCTACAATCCCTCCTTCGAAAAGCTCAGAAGTTCATAGGGGAAACTTCTAAAGTGTCATACATGGTTAATGGAATTATAGGAGCTTGTTCCATGTAAAGATGTCATACATGAGGGAGCGTGAGCCACCCCTGTTCCATTCCTGGCCATTGGTTTTTCTGTCAGCCTTGGGAGGTCTTGGATATGTGAAGTGTAAGTCCTGGGTTCTAGCTCTGTTGTGTTGGTTTTGGGCAAGTCATTTTTTGCAAGATATACAAAGCAATATTGTTTTCCTGCTTAACCATAGGGAGGAGTTGAGCAAAACTCAAGGAATGAGGTATGACCATCAGTGAATTTTCTCTTAATAGTGAATCTTTGTCCCTGAATAGGAGGTTTGGTCCTTCCAACAACTTTAAGAGAAGCTTGAAATGAAGGAAATGTGTTGACATTCCAGCAGTCCAGGTATGCGCAAAGTTCTCAACCTGTAATCACCTCGGAATATCAGTTATCCAAGTTTCACTTGCATTCCCCCTTGATGTCCCATTTGACCCTAAGACATCTGCTGTAACAGCAGTGTGGGTATTTCAGTTGAGAAGAGAGAAAGATGTCTCGGTGAGAGGAGGGGGTGCTCCTGCTAGATGAAAGGAATTCAAGATGATAAGCATTGAGGGTTCTGCACTTTTACACTGTGCCCTCCTAGCGGTGGGCCCCATTCCTCCAGGGATTCCCAAGGCAAAGGGTGGGGATGAAATGTGAAGAAGAAGGAGTGGAAAAACTGTTGCCTAAATGTAGACTTGGTGTTTGGAAAAAGGATGTATGGGAGATTAGGCTACTTGGATTCTAGTCCTAGTTCTGCCATTGACTTGATGTGTGAACTTGGGCAAGTAATTTCTTAGCTCTGATCCTCAGTTTCTTTATATTATTTTTTAAAAGTGGTTGGATTAATTGATATCCAAGATACCTTCTCACTCTGACCTTCAATACTTTTGAGTCCTCAAAGTTATTTAGAAAGGGAGCAAATACCAAGACTGTCAGGTATCCTAAACTGAAAGTTACAGAATATAAAATAATAAAAGAAAATAATTTTATAGTACAAAAACATAAAATATGAATTGTGTTATTAGTATTCCACTCTATGCAATTCCCAGATTTCCCAGAATAAATATCTTATCCTATTGTCCCTAGAAACAATCCAAATGTCCTGGTAATTGCAATGTTTCACCATTCTAATTGCATCTTCTAAATTTCCTCATTCAGTCAGAAAGGACTTCAGAATACAAATTTTTTTTTATCAGAAATCAATGCCCAATTTTTGCTTCAGAAAATATGGTCATTTTAACTCTGTAGCACTCACCTGATCTTTCCTTTCTAGGTTTTTCTCATGTATATTAGTTTTTCATTGGTATAAATAATTTTCAAAGTAATTAAAACTTTCTATAAATGTAATCTGCTTGGATCACTTCCTACTCACAAATGACAGTATTTGGGAATATAAAGAACTATTCTTAAAAGTAGACATTTACCTTGAATGCTTGAACAAAGAGACCAACTAAGTTTCTCTACAGTAAGGTTCTAGAGATAATTAGAGGGCAGAAGAACCCATGGAATGGGGAGGAAAATCAGCAGAAGCAGAGAAAGGAAAGTTTCAAATATCCTTTGTGTATGGCTGCTGCTTATAGGGATTGAGAGCCAGAAAGTTTGTACTTAGGTGAAGGAGCAGGCAAGTGATGCCTGCCTGAATTTTTATCTCCAGCCCAACCTCTCCTGAGTACCAGACTAGAATGTTAAATTGCCTGTTCTGTCTCTCAGTATGGCACCTCAAACTCCTTTATCTTCCCTATAATACCTTTTTATTCTTCTGAATTTACTGTTTCTACTATTGGCACCACCATTTTTATTTTCCCAATCACTAAGACTAATAACCTTGGCAATATCTCTGATTCTTTTATTGCCCCACTAAATCCAGTCAGTTCCCAAGTTGTGTGGATATTCCTTCATAATCTCTCTCACAACCAAGAAGTCCTTTCCATACTCACTACTACAACCCTCATTTAGGCCTTCATAACTTCTCATTTCAAATATTATAATAACATTATCTGGTCCATTCCCTCTAAACCTTAGCTTCAGTGAATACAACAACCTTTAGCTTAGTTTCTTTTCCCATCAGTAATGTTAGACCAAGTTTACAGGGAGGTGATAGCCTCAGTTTTTAGTGGTACAAGTGTGTTTTATATTGAGAGAGGTGAAGAAGAAATAGCATTAGTTTGCAGGACTTCCTAGAGTAGCTGGAGGAAATTTCAGGAGTTCATCATAGACTAAGGAAAGATGCTCCCATAATTAGATTTGTGTCTAACTCTGAAGCACTCCCATTATATATTTTATCTCCTAGTTTGCATGCTGAAGTAGATCTGACACCTATAGCATTCCCGTTGGCCGCAACATAAGATTTGATCTTCTTTGCTTCTTTCCTTATACACCTATATCAGCTGAATGCTTTTCTGTTGCTTTTTACCCTCTAGCCTCATCTAATCATCTCACAGATGTTGGGAATTCAGGGGTTCCCCTTAGATTTTAGTATCTCCCTCCTCATTACCAGCCTTGGCCTCTTACCACAGTCATGTTTCCATCACTCACATGTACTTGGCCATGTGGCAGGTTTGCTGATGGGCTCTGCAGCCATCTCCCACAAATGTAGGCTAAGGTGTGACATTCAGTCTGTCCACAGAATATACTTCCACCCTGCCAAAGCTGTTAAACTGTCTGGAATTGTAGCCCCTTCCAGTTATGTGCACTGAGACACCTGCCAATGACATTAATGTTTCCTATTGATTTCATGGTACAGTAGGTAGAGCTCAGGTGGCTTGTAGCAGGAAAGTAAGGCTGTAGCAGCCCTGGGCTAGTTGTTTGGCTCAGAGCCCCTGAAACTCTAAGGCAAAGGCTGCCTCCCCAATGTGGGTTCTGGGTGATCCAGCCAATCAGTGGTTCCAGGCTAGCCACCCCAGGACTGATATTTCCTCAGTGGGTCTGCTTGTCTGGATTTAGGGGCAGCTCTGGAGGGCTTGACCAGTGTCCCAGGCATGTACAATGCTTTCACCTAACTCAAACCACATGCAGAAGGATCATGTCATACTTGGCACATAACCAATCAAGAAAGGCATCAGAGGGTGTCCAGACTTCAACTTGTTTGAACAAATTGTTCAAAAAACATTTCTAAGGGGATATTCCAGAAAAACCTACTCACTTGAGGTCTTAAAACAGATGTTCAATCTCTAGGATTGTGTTGCTTTGCAGCCATTATTATTGAATGTTACAAGTACAACGAAATTACTTCAAGGTTTAAACCATGGTGGCTCTTCAGATTTTACTTGTAGGTTTATTGTAGGCCTGGAGAAGGATGGCTCAGATAACAGAGCATAATGCTAAGGAGGCAGCATTCTGTCATGCTTCAGTGCCTCGGCTTCAGAGTTAGGCAGGCAAAGGCTTAGACTTCTGACTAGGTGAGTGATTTAACCTCTCAGCGCCTCAGTTTCCTCATCTGTAAAATGGTGATAATAGCGTTGCTTACTTGATAGGTTTGTGAAGAGAACTAAAAGACATGTAGAGTTTGCACAGTGTATGTCATGTATTAAGCACGCAGAACATTACTACTAGAAGTATTTTTACCTTTACTACTTCTACTACTACTACAACTATAACAACAATTACTACTACTACTACTATTACTTCTTTTTCTACTACTCCTGGCAATGAGAGCTTTTCCCAAATGAGTTGAAGAGTCGTAGAGGGCCTCAAGGTCATGATTTCCTAGCTTATAAAGAAGGTGGTAGTATCAAGGAAGAAGATTGTAGGACTGCAATTCTAGCTTGGAACAGGGTAAATACCAGAGTACAGAGACCTGGTATTGTGTTTCTCATCTCAGACCCAAGCTCTTCCATTTTTCATTAGTTTGCTATGTGACCTAGCCCAAACTACTTTAAATCTCTAGGTTTCGGTAACTACCCTTGAAAATAAAGCCCCATGGCACTTACTTGCAAGACACGTGGCCTGTACCAGAGCCCTAATCTATGAATGGAATATGGTATGAGCAAACCGGTCCACAAGGGGCATGGTACCAGCCTCTAAAGTCACACTAAACTAAACAGCTCCTAATCCAGAGACAAGCTATAGCTACCACCAGTATCTTTGTTAACCACTGCCAAACAGTGATTTCTTGGGCTCATTGTCAGATGGAAGCAAGGTTTTACTTCAATATAGCCATCACTTTGATATTTCACATATGTCCACCTATGTTTGTTGATCCATAATGACTCAGAAAGAAATTGCATTATTTCATCCATTCATTCATTCTTTCAACAAATATTTAATGAGCAACTTCAACATGCCAGACACTGCTCTAGACACTGGGGATACAGCAGTGAACCAGACAGAAAAGTTCCCTGCTATATCATGAAGCTCACGTCTAGCTGCTTGGTCTGGCCAAATGTAGTATACTAAGACACTTTGTTGGGGTAAGTTCAGTCTAGATTTTTGAAATAAATGATGGTCAATACTTTTCAATTGAACATATCTTCTGGGAGGGAGGGTTGGGTGGAGGGGGAGGAGCTACTCTTGGATCTAGCCTGAGAAAAGTCTCAGAGGGTTGTTTGGGAAAGGGCTTTAATAATGAAATGACTAGATTTATCAGTTTAATTTGGTTTATATAAATTATATAGCTAATACGTTGTACAGCTGATGTATATCATAAACATTTCCATTTGAAGTATGATAAGAAAATAATATGACTTTTAATTGTGTAGCTCATAAACTGGCTTTGAAGGCAGTTCTAAAGCAGCATTTCAAAAATATTCTGGGCAATAGCATCATAATCAAAATAAGTAAAAATAGTCCCAAGGGGACTACTTTGAAAAGTACAGCATGTATTTTGATGTACAAGTTCTGGTATGTCTTTAAAATAAATATTAAGTTAGCAGTTAATTTGTTTTAAAAAAACAGTGAAATAAAAAACTTGAACTAAACAATAGGTTTTTTTATATGTATCCATTATATGTTTGAATTAGAGTTGTACAACTCAGTAAGCAGTTATAAAATTAGCTTATTTTAAAAGGACTGAATCAAATTTTTCTTTGTACTTAGGTTCTTTCAGTCAATTAATACATAGTCTTCTGCATATAGGTATTTAAAAGTATAGCATAGCTATTTGGCCATTACCTATGCTATATTACATTTTAAATATATAAATCAATCTTCTGGTTATATGATAGACCTGCAGAAATACTGCCTTCTGATTTGATGCCAGTGTATGATCAAGTTCCTTGTATTTTAACTGGTATTTATGTTACAGGCAGAATGTTAAATCAGGAATTGTAAACAATTCCTAGGTAATGTGTATAATGTTTGTAAGTCATTCCTAGAAATTGTTCACAATGCCTGTAACATATAAGCAACTAGCAAGATGCCTGAAATATATAGGAAGCCTTCAAGATGCTAACTGGCCATCCCCATGTCATCCCTGGATTGTAACATTTGCATTTACAATTCTGCTTATTTATCTGTTTGTATGTCTAGATATTGATAATAATTCAAGTAATAATGGTACTACCTTATTTTCATAGCTCTTATAGGTTCCTGGATTTTTACCAGCTTTTTGGTGATCCAAAGTTTCAGACATGATCATGTTAAAAGGCACTAGGAATAAAAGAAACTAATAAATAAGAGTAAAGAGAATCTTGTTTGTTGGATATTCTAAAGCCCTGTCCAAATTTTCTTATTTCTATTCACAGGCTTTAGCTCAAGCTCCCTTGTTCTTTTACCTGGACCACTAGACTCTATCCAAGTAGTTTTTGATACCCTAACTCTTCCAAGCTTTCCTAGGCCACTCAAAAGAAACCTAGTAATTTTTACCAACCTCAGTCTGTCTAAACATGAAACTTTGTTGCCTGTCCCTGTTCACTTCCCCACTAATGGGGCTGGGTCTACACATAGTGTAACTGTTTAATTCTGCATATTTGGTTCCTGACCAAATTTATCTTGTTTTCATTTACTATTTTGAAATGGTTTATGTCATCATTGTCTGTTATGGGTTATATCTATGTAACCACCCCAAACTAATTTGTAGATGAAGGAAAAAAAAGTTGAGTTAGTCTAGCTTTTGAGTGTTAAGGTCATATCAAATCACTGACTGGAATTCTTTATCCTCACAGGCTGGAACAGTTTTCGTCCCTCTAGACAACCAAACTGATTTGGTCAACTTCTGATTGACCATTGGAACTAGAGATCAGTAAGATGATTCCAGGGAATGAACTGGCAAAATGGGCTGTGGGACCAAGAGGGAAACATCTGAGTGGCTGGACAGGGCCTTCTGACAAGTGACCTCAGAATCTAGTAGTATAGGTGCCAAGGAATTGGTTGGTAGGGTAAGATGTTACTAAGCAGGATTTGACAGTCACATAAGTGAGTCCTTTAATCTGCTCAGATGATGACCCTCACCCCCATTTCCATCCCCACTGTATCCAGATATGACCCATCTCTCAGAGGCCTTGCTAATGCGCATCTCCCCTGTGAAGCCCCTCTATTTCCTTCAGGCCACACTGTTTTTTCTTTGAACTCCTTTAGCCTTATTTATTTTATTTTATTTTTTATTATTTTTTTTTGTGGTACGCGGGCCTCTCACTGCTGTGGCCTCACCCGTCGCGGAACACAGGCTCCGGACGTGCAGGCTCAGTGGCCATGGGTCACGGGCCCAGCCGCTCCGTGGCATGTGGGATCCTCCCAGACTGGGGCACGAACCCGTGTCCCCTGCATCGACAGGTGGACTCTCAACCACTGCGCCACCAGGGAAGCCCCCTTTAGCCTTATTTAAATTCATTTTGTCTCTAGGACTGAATTACGCTGATCTAATTATTTACTGTGTGATATTTTTCATGTATACCTTGTACTTATGGTGACCATATTTTCCAAACCAAAAATCGGAGCACACCATGTGAAAATTTAGGTAGACTATTTGAAATTAGCAGTACCCTGAAAAACAGATGCTTATTCCTCTCTGTGTCCCTCACCTATTAAATATTCAATATTCGTTTTTATTGATAACACGGAGATAAAGAAGGATGCAAGGCGACATCTACTAAGTTACAAGTGAAGAACACTGATGTTCTTTGCAGTGTACAATACAGAAAGGCATTGCCCAAATGTCTTATCACTGTGCATGAGGAATGATATAATGATCTTGAAAAAGTAAAAAACAATTGGAAAAGGAAGAAGGGCAACAAAAAGTACAAGTGGCAAAAGATATTATATAAGGATCATATCACATAAGACATCATATAAAGGTAGTATGAAAAGATGAGACCTCATTTTTCAGAAGACAGACGTTAAAGAGGTTTCGCTTAAGTCTATAAGGATAGGGATTAGATGAACTTGGATTTGATTATCAAATTCTAGGATCCTTCACTGGGCTACCTATATTCCTGCATATCAAAATTTCAAGTAAATTCAGGAAAATAAAATTGTGATAAGCAAAGGTAATAAGCACATGGAACCTGATATTTTGAGAGATTGTACACGTTGAGAAGATAGCTTGGAGAGGCGTTTAGATTCATTTAAGACTGGCAGATCCCATAAGGGATATTAAACTATTTTTTTCCATTAATTTTGAGCTCAATTAGTTAATAAAATAGCTAGTTAATCCATTGTGGAGCAGAATAATTAGTTAATCCATTAAGGAGCAGAAAGCAGCCATTTCATCTAGAGTCATACATGCTGACAGCAACAAGAAGGGACAGCTTACAGTGAGGGGGGGATAAAAGTGAAGAGAATTATTTAAGAATAGTAAGCTGGATCAGTTAGCTTAGGGGCTAATCTACATACACACCTTAATTACACCTGAGAGAAGCATAGCATAGTACAGCAATTAATGCTTGTAGTGGTAACCTTGAGTCATTAAAACAAATTATATTCCATCTACTTATTCACATGGAATTTATGAATTAAAAAGAAATAAGGCTCTGAGATACTCTTCCTAATCCAATTGGAAAGCATCACTACAGCACCTTGAATTTTTTCATACTGAGAAAGAGATAAGATTTCTGTAAGATACAAATGATTTCCAAACATAAGAAGTAGTTATTTTGAGGGGAATAACAGTGCAGATGATGAAAGGCAAGATGGAATACTCCTGCTAATAAAATCTATTGAACTTAGAAAAGTCACAAACATGGTGATATAGTGTTCTTTTGCCCCTTTTGCCAAATGCTAATAGCACTTCTTGGCAATTCGGGGAAACCAGAGATCTTTGAGGTCCCAGTAGGGAGAGAATAATGGTTTTAGATATTCTTTAGATTGGATATCATCAACAAATTCTGGAATCCTTAAGGAAGTATTTTTAAAATCTAGTTTCTCTACTGGATAGTACTCATGATTAATGGGCCCAAGAGAGGGTGCATTTGTAATCCATCATTCACAGAGTAGGTTCTGGTATGCCAACAAAAACTGAAAGCAGGAGATAAACACTTTTCACCATGTGGCAAGCCACTGGATAAATTTAGAAGATTCATTGGAAAAGTTGGTTTTGTCACTTCTTAAGAGGCCAAGCCATGTTCTTAATCACACCTAGCTTGGTAAATGATCTTTGGCACCAATGGCTTATGCTGTATTTGGCACCAGTGATCTGGTCCTACTAGATGCCATACTCATTGAGGCTAATGTCTGTGTCTAACTTCCTTCTCTAGCCCCATTCAACCACCTTCCCCTCCTGCTGCCTAGCCAAAACAGAGCCCTGCACATAGTTTAAGAGTTCAATAAGTATTGTTAAAATACTGAATGCTTGTAAATATGTTATTTACCTAGTAACATATGAACAGAATGCTATTAAAGTACAAGGTAGAGGGTTGAGAGGTGCTAAGAACAAACTACTGCATGTTCAAAATAGTTGCCTTGGCCTTGAAAAATAAGTACATGGTCATAGACTAACTAAGTTTCTCTGCCCTTAGGTTCTGAATCTAGGTGTCTTGGGAAGTAGTGGGAATTCCATCCTTGGGGCATTTTAGGCAGATGCTGGGCTGGGTAATACCTGTCAAGGGTGTTATGATGGGGTCTCTGTATTAGGCTGGAATAGGGACTAGTTAAATAAAATAAGCTTTAAGGTATAATTTTTGATAAATGTAACAGGTAATATGGTCCAAGAAATAAAGGCTCTAATCGAAAGATGCACAAAAATCTCCTGTCAAGGCCTTGTAAGCCTAGTCCTGCCTCATCAGTAGAGACTGCCAAATTAACCTTATTTAAAAAAATAAGAGCTTAAAGTTATCCAAACCAGACTTCTTGACTCACTTGGAGCATCTCTGTGTGGACTCCTCCATGCTCAATTATGTGTTACTTCAAGTGAAAACTAGCTTAGAAGGCTTAGTAGAGCCAAAAATTCCTAAGTCTTCAATTTCTGGAGATTAGTATATCCTATGTCTGTTGTGGTCCCAGCAGAAAACAGGGCATTGTGGGAGACAAAGAAATGTAAAGCTTTGCTCATGATCTGGAAGAGTCACATGGTTAAGTTGATATTATTTTCTCACGAAAGTACCACCCACATTTCTCTGCCCCATTTCCTTCCTCATTCTCTCCTAGAAAGTGAGATTCAGGCTCTCATCACCTTTTATTTAGATTTCTGCAATGAGAAGCTTCTTTACCTCCAGGCTGCTCTCCTCAAATCTAACTTTTGCACTGCAGACAGAGGTTTTGTTCTAAAACACAGATGTGACCCTGTCACTCCCTAGTTAACAAATCCTCAGTGGCTACCCATTGGGGTTGAACCTATATGATTAATCCTAACAGAATTGCATACAAAGCCCTTCACATTCTGAACCTAGTCTAACTTAGGTTCAACTTTTACCATTACTTTCATATACCCTATTCTCCAGCTTTACCCAACTAGTCCCCCCTTTTTTTTTAACATCATTATTGGAGTAAAATTGTTTTACAATGGTGTGTTCGTTTCTGGTGTATAACAAACTGAATCAGCTATACATATACATATATCGCCATATCCCCTCCCTCTTGCATCTCCCTCCAACCCTCCCTATCCCACCTCTCTAGGTGGTCAAAAAGGCTGGAGCTGATCTCCCTGTGCTATGTGGCTGCTTCCCATTAGCTATCTATTTTACATGTGTACATGCCACTCTCTCACTTCGTCGCAGCTTACCGTTCCCCATTCCCGTGCCCTCAAGCCCATTCCCTATGCCTACGTCTTTATTCCTGTCCTGCCCCTAGGTTTGTCAGACCATTTTTTACAATATATTCCATATATACGTGTAAACATACGATATTTGTTTATCTCTTTCTGACTTACTTCACTCTGTATGACAGACTCTAGGTCCATCCACCTGACTACAAATAATTCTGTTTCTTTGTATAGATGAGTAATATTCCATTGTATATATGTGCCACATCTTCTTTATCCATTAATCTGTCAATGGCCACTTAGGTTGCTTCCATCTCCTGGCTATTGTAAATATAGCTGCAATGAACGTTGTGGTACATGACTCTTTTTGAATTATGATTTTCTCCAGGTATATGCTCAGGAGTGGGATTGCTGGGTCATATGGTAATTCTTTTAGTTTTTTTAAAATTTAATTTAATTAATTTATTTTTATACAGCAGGTTCTTATTAGTTATCTATTTTATACACATTAGTGTATATATGTCAATTCCAATCTATCAATTCATCCCACCACCACCACCCTTCCCCTCCACTGTCCCGCCCTTGGTGTCCATACGTTTGTTCTCTACATCTGTATCTCTATTTCTGCCTTGCAAAGTGTTTCATCTGTACCATTTTTCTAGATTCCACATATATACATTAATATACAATATTTGTTTTTTTCTGACTTATTTCACTCTGTATGACAGTCTCTAAGTCCATCCACATCTCTACAAATGACCCAATTTAATTCCTTTGTATGGCTGAGTAATATTTCTTTGTACATATGTACCACATCTTCTTTATACATTCGTCTGTTGATGGGCATTTAGGTTGCTTCCATGACCGGGCTATTGTAAATAGTGCTGCAATGAACATTGGGGTGCATGTCTCTTTTTTATTTTTTAACATATTGGAGTGTAATTGCTTTACAATGGTGTGTTAGTTTCTGCTTTATACCAAAGTGAATCAGCTATACATATACATATAACACCATATCTCCTCCCTCTTGCGTCTCCCTTCCACCCTCCCAATCCCACCACTCTAGGTGGTCACAAGGCACCAAGCTGATCTCCCTGTGCTATACGGCTGCTTTCCACTAGCTATCTGTTTTACATTTGATAGTGTATATATGTCCATGTCACTCTCTCA
The DNA here is from genome assembly GCF_002837175.3 of Physeter macrocephalus. Lineage (NCBI taxonomy): Eukaryota > Metazoa > Chordata > Mammalia > Artiodactyla > Physeteridae > Physeter > Physeter macrocephalus. The sequence continues at coordinate 52,785,410 of NC_041234.1, read as the reverse complement.
CTTCGTCCCAGTTTAACCTTCCCCCTCCCCATGTCCTCAAGTCCATTCTCTACATCTGTGTAGATGTAGATGTCCTGCCCCTAGATTCTTCAAAACCATTTATTTTAAGATTCCAGATATATCTGTTAACATATGGTATTTGTTTTTCTCTTTCTGACTTACTTCACTCTGTATGACAGTGTCTAGATCCATCCAACTCACTACAAATAACTCAATCTCATTTCTCTTTATGGCTGAGTAATATTCCATTGTAGATATGTGCCACATCTTCTTTACCCATTCATCTGTCGATGGACGCGTAGGTTGCTTCCATGTCCTGGCCATTGTAGATAGAGCTGCAATGAACGTTGTGGTACATGACTCTTTTGGAATTATGGTTTTTGAGGGTATATGCCCAGTAGTGGGATTGCTGGGTCATATGGTAGTTCTATTTTTAGTTTTTTAAGGAACATCCATACTGTTATCCATAGTGGCTGTATCAATTTACATTCCCACCAATAGTGCAAGAGGGTTCCCTTTTCTCCACATCCTCTCTATCATTTATTGTTTGTAGATTTTTGATGATGGCCATTCTGACCAGTGGGAGGTGATACCTCGTTGTAGTTTTGATTTGCATTTCTCTAATGATTAGTGATTTTGAACATCCTGTAATGTTTTTGTTGGCAATCTGCATATCTTCTTTGGAGAAATGTCTACTTAGGTCTTCTGCCCATTTGGGGATTCGGTTGTTTGTTTTTCTGATATTGCACTTCATGAGCTGCTTGCATATTTTGGAAATTAATCCTTTGTCAGTTGCTTTGTTGCCAAATATTTTCTCCCATTCTGAAGGTTTTCTTTTCATCTTGTTTATGGTTTGCTTTGCAGTGCAAAAGCATTTAAGTTTCATTTTGTCCCATTTGTTTATTTTTGTTTTTATTTCCATTTCTCTAGGAGGTGGGTCATAAAGGATCTTGCTGTGATTTATGTCATAGAGTGCTCTGCCTATGTTTTCCCTTAAGAGTTTGATAGTGCCTGGCCTTACATTTAGGTCTTTAATCCATTTTGAGTTTATTTTTGTGTATGGTGTTAGGGAGTGTTCTAATTTCATTCTTGTACATGTAGCTGTCCAGTTTTCCCAGCACCATTTATTGAAGAGGCTGTCTTTTCTCCATTGTATATTCTTGCCTCCTTTAACAAAGACAAGGTGACCATATGTGCATGGATTTATCTCTGGGATTTCTATCCTGTTCCATTGATCTATATTTCTGTTTTTGTGTCAGTACCAAACTGTCTTGATTGCTGTAGCTTTGTAGTATAGTCTGAACTCAGGGAGCCTGATTCCTCCATGTCCGTTTTTCTTTCTCAAGATTGCTTTGGCTATTCGGGGTCTTTTGTGTTACCATACAAATTGTGAAATTTTTTGTTCTAGTTCTGTGAAAAATGCCAGTGGTAGTTTCATAAGGGTTACATTTAATCTGTAGACTGCTTTGGATAGTAAAGTCATTTTCACAATGTTGATTCTTCCAATCCAATAACATGGCATATCTCTCCATCTGTTTGTATAATCTTTAATTTCTTTCATCAGTGTCTTAGAGTTTCTGCATACAGGTCTTTGTCTCCTTAGGTAGGTTTATTCCTAGGTATTTTATTCTTTTTGTTGCAATGGTAAATGGGAGTGTTTCCTTCATTTCTCTTTCATATTTTTCATCATTAGTGTATAGGAATGCAAGAGATTTCTGTGCATTAATTTTGTATCCTGCTACCTTACCATTTTCATTGATTAGCTCTATTAGTTTTCTGATAGCATCTTTAGGACACTCTGTGTATAGTATCATATCATCTGCAAACAGTGACAGTTTTACTTCTCCTCTTCTAATTTGGATACATTTTATTTCTTTTTCTTCTCTGATTGCTGTGGCTAAAACTTCCAAAACTATGTTGAATAATAGTGGTGAGAGTGGGCAACCTTGTGTTCTTCTTGATCTTAGTGGAAATGGTTTCAATTTTTCACCATTGAGGACGATGTTGGCTGTGGGTTTGTCATATATGGCCTTTATTATGTTGAGGTAAGTTCCCTCTATGCCTACTTTCTGGAGAGTTTTTATAGTAAATGGCTGTTGAATTTTGTCTACAGCTTTTTTCTGGATCTATTCAGATTATCAGATGGTTTTTATCCTTCAGTTTTTTAATAAGGAGTATCACATTGATTGATTTGTGTATATTGAAGAATCCTTGCATTCCTGGGATAAACGCCACTTGATCATGGTGTATGATCCTTTTAATGTGTTGTTGGATTCTGTTTGTTAGTATTTTGTTGAGGATTTTTGCATCTACATTCATCAATGATATTGGTCTGTAGTTTTCTTTTTTTGTGACCTCTTTGTCTGGTTTGGGTATCAGGGTGATGATGGCCTCGTAGAATGAGTTTGGGAGTGTTTCTCCCTCTCCTATATTTTGGAAGACTTTGAGAAGGATAGGTGTTAGCTCTTCTCTAAATGTTTGATAGAATTCACCTGTTAATCCATCTGGTCCTGGGCTTTTGTTTTCTGAAAGATTTTTTATCACAGTTTCAAAGTCAGTGCTTGTGATTGGTCTGTTTATATTGTCTTTTTCTTCCTGGTTCAGTCTTGGAAGGTTGTGCTTTTCTAAGAATGTGTCCATTTCATCTAGGTTGTCCATTTTATTGGCTTACAGTTGCATGTAGTAATCTCTCATGATCCTTTGTATTTCTGTAGTGTCCATTGTTACTTCTCTGTTTTCTTTTCTAATTCTGTTGATTTGAATCTTCTCCCTTTTTATTCTTGATGAGTCTGTCTAATGGTTTATCAGTTTTGTTTATCTTCTCAAAGAACCAGCTTTTAGTTTTACTGATCCTTGCTATCATTTCCTTAATTTCTTTTTCATTTATTTCTGATCTGGTCTTTATGATTTCTTTCTTTCTGCTAACTTCGGGATTTTTTTGTTGTTGTTTTCTTTAGTTGCTTTAGGTGTAAGCTTAGGCTGTTTATGTGGGATTCTTCTTCTTTCTTTAGGTAGGATTATATTGCTATAAACTTCCCTCTTAGAACTGCTTTTGCTGCATCCCATAGTTTTTGGGTCATCGTGTTTTCATTGTCATGTGTTTCTAGGTATTTTTTTATTTCCTTTTTGATTTCTTCAGTGATCTCTTGGTTATTTAGTAGTGTATTGTTTAGCCTCCATGTGTTTGTCATTTTTACAGATTTTTTTCCTGTAATTGATATCTATTCTCATAGAGTTGTGTCCGGAAATGATACTTGATATGATTTCAATTTTCCTAAATTTACCAAGACTTGATTTGTGACCCAAGATATGATCTATCCTGGAGAATGTTCCATGTGCACTTGAGAACACAGTGTATTCTGTTGTTTTTGGATGGAATGTCTTAAAAATGTCAATTAAGTCCATCTTATTTATTGTATCATTTAAAGCTTGTGTTTCTTTATTTATTTTCATTTTCGTTCATCTGTCTATTGCTGAAAGTGGGGTTTTAAAATCCCCTACTATTATTGTGTTACTGTTGATTTCCTCTTTTATTGCTATTAACATTTGCCTTATGTATTAATATGCTCCTATACTGGGTGCATAAATATTTACATTTGTTATATCTTCTCTTGGATTAATCCCTTGATCATTATGTAATGTCCTTCATTGTCTCTTGTAATAGGCTGTGTTTTAAAGTCTATTTTGTCTGATATGAGAATTGCTACTCCAGCTTTTTTTTGATTTCCATTTGCATGGAATATATTTTTCGATCCCCTCACTTTCAGCCTGTATGTGTCCCTAGGTCTGAAGTGGATCCCTTGTAGACAGCATATATATGGGTCTCATTTTTGTATCCATTCAGCCAGTCCATGTCTTTTGTTTGGAGCATTTAATCCATTTACATTTGAGATAATTATTGATATGTATGTTCCTATTACCATTTTCTTAATCCAATTAAGAAATCTTTAGATGTCTAAAGAGAAGTTCCTTTAGCATTTGTTGTAAAGCTTGCTTGATGATGCTGAATTCTGTTAGCTTTTGCTCGTCTGTAAATATTTTAATTTCTCCGTTGAATCTGAATGAGATCCTTGCAGGGTAGACTAATCTTGGTTGTAGGTTTTTCCTTTTCATCAGTTTAAATATGTCCTGCCACTCTCATCTGGCTTGCAGAGTTTCTGCTGACAGATCAGCTGTTAACCTTATTGGGCATTCCCTTGTATATTATTTGTTGCTTTTCCCTTGCTGCTTTTAATATATTTTCTTTGTATTTAATTTTTGATAGTTTGATTAATATGTGTCTTTACAGGTTTCTCCTTGGATTTATCCTTTATGGGACTCTGTGCTTCCTGGACTTGATTGTCTAATTCCATTCCCATATTAGGGATGTTTCCAACTGTCATCACTTCAAATATTTTGTCAGTCCCTTTCTTTTTCTCTTTTTCTTCTGGGATCCCTATAATTTGAATGTTCTTGCATTTAATGTTGTCCCAGATGTCTCTGAGTCTGTCCTCAATTCTTTTTATTCTTTTTTCTTTATTCTGCTCTGTTGTAGTTATTTCCACTATTTTATCTTCCACATCACTTATCCATTCTTCTGCCTCAGTTTTTCTGCTACTGTTTCCTTCTAGAGAATTTTAAATTTCATTTATTGTGTTTTTCATCATTGTTTGTTTACTCTTTAGTTCTTCTAGGTCCTTGTTAAACGTTTCTTGTATTTTCTCCTTTCTACTTCCAAGATTTTGGATCATCCTTACTATCATTACTCTGAATTGTTTTTCAGGTAGACTGCCTTTTTCCTCTTCATTTTTTTGGTCTAGTCGGTTTTACCTTGCTCCTTCATCTGCTGTGTGTTTCTCTGTCTTCTCATTTTGCTTAACTTACTGTGTTTGGGGTCTCCTTTTTGCAGGCTGCAGGTTCGTAGTTCCTGTTGTTTTTGGTGTCTACCCACAGTGGGTAAGGTTGGTTCAGTGGGTTGTGTAGGTTTCCTGGTGGAGGGGACTGGTGCCTGTGTTCTGGTGGATGAGGCTGAATCTTATCTTTCTGGTGAGAAGGCCCACGTCTGGTGGTGTGTTTTGGGGTGTGTGTGACCTTATTATGATTTTAGGCATCCTGTCTGCTGATGGGTGGAGTTGTTTCTATTTTCCTAGTTGTTTGTAATGGGGTGTCCAGCACTGTAGCTTGCTAGTCATTGAGTGGATCTGGGTCTTAGCTTGAGATGGAGGTCTCTGTGAGAGCTATCGCTGATTGATATTATGTGGGCTGGGAGGTCTCTGGTAGCCCAGTGTCCTGAACTTGGCTCTCCCATCTCAGAGGCTCAGGCCTGACACCTGGCCAGAACACCACGACCCTGTCGGAGAAGGAGAGCACTTCTCTGGCTACTTATTGTCAGTGGGTAGGTCAACGTCCCCCTTTCCTGCGATGCTAGGCTGGCCTGGTGTTGTAGGCAGTACTTCAGGTGAGCTGGGGGAGAAATGAGCCTACTTGCACCATCTTCTGTTGTCAAGTTGGGGGTTGGGAAATTCCAGGCATGGGTTACTTTCTTCCATTAAATGGCATGATGTAAGGCACCCTGCTGCTGTGTCTTTCCTGCAATACTGGGGGCTCCCTAACCAGTTCTACCTTTCAGAGTTCTTCTTTGTTTGTCACGTGTAATTGTACTTAGTGGGAGAAAGGGAGAGATATATGAATTTACACTATTTTGTCCATACAGGAAGTCCTATGTGTATATCCCCTTTTTATTTTCACTTGTATTAAAAAGGGCATTTTTGATAGTGACTAGGATGTAGGGCTAACTTTGACTGAGGATCAGTGGAAGATGATATAGATCTTGAGAATATTTGATAGCTCTAACTAAAAGGCTATTGCATTTACAACATGATGAACAGGAACTGGCTGAGCAGCTGCATGTTATTTCTAGGGTAGTAGGATTCCTTGAGGAGTACTATTTCCATTTGGTCATTTATATAAGTCCTTGGGCTGTTGAAGGAATAATTGGAGGTCGGCCTACACTGCTCTGAGTATGTAAGGTAGTTGTATAAAGTGGAGAAAGTTGTGGAAAGAGACAGGATGAGGGAAGTCCTTGGGTTTTGACCTGTATTAAAATACAGGCATGAAAATAGTGTTCAGATGAAGTACATTGCAATATTGTAAAAGACAGCTGCCCTAGTGAGAAAGGCTGCCTAGTTGTCTTGTTGTAAATGGTGTTCCTCAAGTGTGAAGTTTGTGTGCTTTGCCTGGTTGTCAGTTTGAAACTAGCATGTTATGGAAAATTGTACTCAACACTGCAGAAAATAGAGTTTCAAGGGTAGAACTGAAACGGAGGATGGACAATATGCTCTCTAAGTTGTCTTCTAGCTTTAAGATTCCTCAGTCACTTGGGAGCAGTGACCTTTATAGTCAGTTGTCCTTTTGAGTCACCCTCTTAAAAATTTTCTATTTCTGAAGGGGCTATGACATAACTTACTAGGTAAAATTCAACTGTCACTAATGTTTCTGGCCATGGCTACTGTTTCTGTGTTGGTTCTCCTAATTGGACTTTATCTGAAACTACTATGTGCACTTCTTCTGGTTGTTTGGTTTCCACTGGTACTGTCTGGGACTCCACCTTGCTTTGTTCTTATTTTATTGCTTTCCCACTGTTGCATTTTGTGTTCTTTTTGAGTTTACTTTTATCCTCACTTCAATGAAATTCACAGCTTTCCCCATCATTCTGTGTCCTCTGATAGTCCCTCTTTCTGCCAGCTCACTGTTGCTTCTACTTGCTATTAGTAAGCAATCACTTCAGTCACTTTAGAACTGATTTTAGGAACTATCTCTTTGAGTTCTGGCATATTCCCAGATTTGTTAGAAAAGTTGCACTTGTCAGCAACTTCCATCCTGTAGTCCTACTTTTATTTGTATTATATAGGAAAGTCTAATTTCAGTTTCCTATTATAGCCCTTAAAATAGCTAAATCTATTCTTCATGATAAACATCTCTAGTTCATTTTACTGTTCCTCACATTCAATAGTTTTCAGGTTCCTCCTCATTCACCATCCTGACTACTGTTTTGTGACCTGATCCAGTTTACCAATATCAGTTATAAACTATGGTAGCCAGCAGGAAAAATAATATCTCAAGTGGTCTTACCAATCCAGAATAAAGTGGACCTTTCACTTCTCTAATTCTGAGCATTATGGTCCTATTGATACAACCTAACTTTACATTAGAAATTTTTAAAATTTTTATTGAAGTATAGTTGATTTAACTTTATTTATTTATTTATTTACTTATTTATGGTTGTGTTGGGTCTTCATTGCTGTGTGCAGGCTTTCTCTAGTTGAGGTGAGTGGGGGTTGCTCTTCATTGTGGTGTGTGGGCTTCTCATTGTGGTGGCTTCTCTTGTTGTGGAGCCCGGGCTCTAGGCACGTGGGCTTCAGTAGTTTTGGCATGTGAGCTCAGTAGTTGTGGCTCGCAGGCTCTAGAGCACAGGGTGAGTATTGTGACACACGGGCTTAGTTGCTTCCTGGCATGTGGGATTTTCCCAGACCAGGGCTGGAATCCTTGTCCCCTGCATTGGCAGGTGGATTCTTTTTTTTTAATTTTTTAACATATTTATTGGAGTATAATTGCTTTACAGTGTTGTGTTAGTTTCTGCTGTATAACAAAGTGAATCAGCTATACATATACATATATCCCCATATCCCCTCCCTCTTGAGTCTCCCTCTCACCCTGCCTATCCCAACCCTTTAGGTGGTCACAAAGCACCGAGCTGATCTCCCTGTGCTATGAGGTTGCTTCCCACTAGCTATCTATTTTACGTTTGGTAGTGTATATATGTCCATGCCACTCTCTCACTTCGTCCCAGCTTACCCTTCCCCCTCCTCGTGTCCTCAAGTCCATTCTCTATGTCTGTGTTTTTATTCCTGTCCTGCCCCTAGGTTCATCAGAACCATTTTTTCCCTTAGATTCCATATATATGTGTTCACATATGGTATTTGTTTTTCTCTTTCTGACTTACTTCACTCTGTATGAGAGACTCTAGGTCCATCCACCTCACTACAAATAACTCAATTTCGTTTCTTTTTCTGGTTGAGTAATATTCCGTTGTGTATATGTGGCAGGTGGATTCTTAACCACTGTGCCACCAGGGAAGCCCTACATTAGAATTTTGACAGATTGCTAACTCATCCTGAACTCAGAATCAACTTACTTGGCCTGAGTCTGCAAAACCTGTGCTGTTGCAAATTCATGTCTTCCCAATCCTATCTTTGTACTCTCTTGTTTTGGAGCCACAGGTAGGATTGGATATATACACCTCTAGGACAAAAATTTACCTCTAAAATATAAAGCAGTTTTTTGGGGCTATCTCTCTAACATGGAAACATGTCAGAGTGAAAAGGTTTTTAATTTATTTTTTATTGAGGTAACATTGGTTTAAAACATTTTATAAGTTTCATGTATAAAACATTATATTGTATACTTCTGTATACACTACACTATTTCTACTTCTATATACACTACAGTGTATTCACCACCAAAAATTTACTTTCCATCCATCACCATACGGTTGATCCCCTTTACTCATTTCACCCTCCCCACTGCCCCTTCCCCTCTGGTAACCACTACTCTGTTCTCTGTATTTCTGTGTTTGTTTTTGTTTAGTGAAAAGGATTTTTTAGAAGCTGATCTTTTATCCTTTTTCCTAGTTGCCACACCTCATTCCTCACTTCTAACCCCAAAATTGACTGTGTTTGTGCCATGAAGGCACTGAATGGAATTCTCTACCTTCAGTTTCTCTGCACCTGTCTGCCATGAGGTTTCAGCTTTCCTCACTGCTGAGCCTGCTGAAAAGCATGAAGCAGTTTGCTGTAATTTCTATCTTGGCCAAGAATAACAGGGGTAGCTATGCCAGGTAAGGCCAGACTAATGGGATCTTTGGCTCCAGGGTATGGGTATATTACCTAAGGGGTCAGTAGGAATAAGCATCCTGGAGCCACCCCCTTCCAAGTTCTTACTGGAGTCCCACCCCATCTCAGGGGTCATCAGAAGGATGAGTCAAGGGAATCTCCTGTGGCATGATTGAATATTCCTGAACTCTAAACCCAAACCCAGGCAGACAGACCATCTTTTCTAGTACTCTCTGGCTGGAAAGCAGTGGAAGGGAAGATATACACCCTAGCCTGAGGATTCTGTGATAGATGGATCAGACCTGTTGTGACTCCTCTGATGGAATATGTCTAATACATCAAATTCTTCTCTGCAAAACCATCATCGCATTCTTTGGGGGTAGGACAGAGAGTTATAGAGTTTGTTGCCCTTCATTTTTCTCTCCATTCTTGAAACAGCTAAATGCCCTTTGTTCATGGGATGTTTCTCCTCTTCCATCCTCTCCCCAACACTCATACTTTCCTTTCATTTATCTCCTGTGAAACAGACAGGTCCAGTGGATGTGTTCTTGCAGGGTAACCTCTCTCACAGAAACCTTACTGCAGCAGAAATCACTGGACAAGTAGCCTGCCTCTCTGTCACCCTTGCTGGCAGAGTTGTTGGGATTTCCGGCATTACTATCTGCTTGAGAATGCTGCAGGACTGGGAAGCAGCTTTTCTTGGTGGAAATACTGCCAACATTCTAGGCATTAGGAAACACTCTTTGCTGGGAAATTGAAGTGGGAAATCATCAGGGGAGAAAAGGGAACATGCTTATGATCCAAAACTATTGGAAAGAGTCATTTTTCCCAAAAAGTACATTGTACTACTTCTTGGATTGTTACAGCGTGGCAGTGGCAGTGGGAGTGGGGGGTGGAAGTCGGATGAATAACACTTTTGGAGTGTATGTCAAAGGACTCAAAAGCTCAGTGGAAATGCTACTTTTTTCCCCATTTTATGTAACGTTGAGACTACATTAAAGAGACCCAAAAAATAATAATAATAAAAAAATGGTAGCTGAGAGGAGCTTCAAGAGGGCGGAAGAGTAAGACTCGGAGATCAACTTCCTCCCCACAAATACATCAGAAATACATCTACATGTGGAACAACTGCTACAGAACACCTACTGAACACTGGCATAAAACCTCAGACCTCCCCAAAGACAAGAAACTCCCCCACATACCTGGGTAGGGCGAAAGAAAAAAAATAAACAGAGACAAAAAAATAGGGACAGGACCTGCACCAGTGGGAGGGAGCTGTGAAGGAGGAAAGGTTTCCACATACTAGGAAGCCCCTTCATGGGCGGAAATTGCAGGTGGCGGAGGGGGGAGCTTCGGAGCTATGGAGGAGAGCACAGCAACAGGGGTGCCGAGGGCAAAGCGGAGAGATTCCCGCACAGAGGATTGGTGCTGACCAGCACTCACCAGCCTGAGAGGCTTGTCTGCTCACCCGCCGGGGCAGGTGTGGCCTGGGAGTTGAGGCTCGGGCTTTGGTCGGATCCCAGGGAGAGGACTGGGGTTGGCTGCGTGAACACAGCCTGAAGGGGTTAGTGCACCACAGCTAGCCGGCAGGGGGTCCGGGAAAAGTCTGGAGCTGACAAAGAGACAAGACACTTTCCCTTGCCTCTTGGTTTCCTGGTGCGCGAGGAGAGGGGTATAAGAGCGTCGCTTTAAGGAGATCGAGAGACGGGCTTGAGCCGTGGCTATCAGCATGGACCCCAGAGAGGGGCATGAGATGCTAAGGCTGCTGCTGCAGCCAACAAGAAGCCTGTGTGCAAGCACAGGTCACTATCTGCACCTCCCCTCCTGGGAGCTTGTGCAACCTGCCAATGCCAGGGTCTCGTGATCCAGGGACAACTTCCCCAGGAGAATGCATGGCGCGCCTCAGGCTGGTGCAACGTCACATTGGCCTCTGCTTCTGCAGGCTCACCCCGCATCCGTACCCCTCCCTTCCCATGGCATGAGTGAGCCAGAGCCCCTGAATCAGCTGCTCCTTTAACCCCGTCCTGTCTGAGCAAAGAAGAGACACCCTCAGGAGACCTATACGCAGAGACAGACCCAAATCCAAAGCGAAACCCTGGGAGCTGTGGGAACAAAGAAGAGAAAGGGAAATTTCTCCCAGCAGCCTCAGGAGCAGTGGATTAAATCTCCACAATCAACTTGATGTACCCTGCATCTGTGGAATACCTGAAGAGACAACGAATCATCCCAAATTGAGGAGGTGGACTTTGGGAGCAACTATATATATATATATATATATATATATATATTCCCTTTTTCTCTTTCTGTGAGTGTGTATGAGTATGCTTCTGTGTGTGATTTTGTCTGTACAGCTTAGCTTTTACCATTTGTCCTAGGATTCTGTCTGTCCTTTTTTTTAATTACTTAAAAAATTATTTTTTCTTAATTATTTTTATTTTAATAACTTTATTTTATTGTATTTTACTTTATTTTATTTTATCTTCTTCCTTTCTTTCTTTTTTTTCTCCCTTTTATTCTGAGCCGTGTGGAGGACATGCTCTTGGTGCTCCATCCAGGTGACGGGGCTGTGCCACTGAGGTATGAGAGATAAGTTCAGGACACTGGTCCACAAGAGACCTCCCAGCTCCACGTAATATCAAATGGTGAAAATCTCCCAGAGATCTCCATCTCAATGCCAAGACCCAGCTCCATTCAAAGACCATCAAGCTACAGTGCAGGACACCCTATGGCAAACAACTAGCAAGACAGGAACACAACACCATCCATTAGCACAAAAGCTGCCTAAAATCATAATAAGGCCACAGACACCCCAAAACACACCACCAGACCTGGACCTGCCTACCAGAAAGACAAGATCCAGCCTCATCCACCAGAACACAGGCACTGGTCCCCTCCACCAGGAAGCCTACACAACACACTGATCCAAACTTAGCCAGTCAGGACAGACACCAAAAACAATGGAAACTATGAACCTGCAGCCTGTGAAAAGGAGACCCCAAACAGAGTAAGTTAAGCAAAATGAGAGCAGAGAAACACACAGCACATGAAGGAGCAAGGCAAAAACCCACCAGACCTAACAAAAGAAGAGGAGATAGGTAGTCTACATGAAAAAGAATTCAGAATAATGATAGTAAAGATGATCCAAAACTTTGGAAATAGAATGGAGAAAATTCAAGGAACATTTAGCAAGGACCTAGAAGAACTAAAGAGCAAGCAAACAGAGATGAACACCACAATAAATGAAATTAAAAATTCTCTAGAAAAGATCAATGGTAGAATAACTGCGGAGGAAGAACGGATAAGTGACCTAAAAGATAAAATAGTGGAAATAACGACTGCAGAGCAGAATACACAAAAAAGAATGAAAAGAACTGAGGACAGTCTCAGAGACCTCTGGGACAACATTAAATGCACCAGCATTCGAATTAAAGGGGTCCCAGAAGAAGAAGAGAAAAAGAAAGGAACTGAGAAAATATTTGAAGACATTATAGTTGAAAACTTCCCTAATTTGGGAAAGGAAATAGTTAATCAAGTCCAGGAAGCACAGAGAGTCCCATACAGGATAA
>NC_041234.1:52732613-52772362 GCF_002837175.3 Physeter macrocephalus | reverse complement strand
AGACAACGAATCATCCCAAATTGAGGAGGTGGACTTTGGGAGCAACTATATATATATATATATATATATATATATATTCCCTTTTTCTCTTTCTGTGAGTGTGTATGAGTATGCTTCTGTGTGTGATTTTGTCTGTACAGCTTAGCTTTTACCATTTGTCCTAGGATTCTGTCTGTCCTTTTTTTTAATTACTTAAAAAATTATTTTTTCTTAATTATTTTTATTTTAATAACTTTATTTTATTGTATTTTACTTTATTTTATTTTATCTTCTTCCTTTCTTTCTTTTTTTTCTCCCTTTTATTCTGAGCCGTGTGGAGGACATGCTCTTGGTGCTCCATCCAGGTGACGGGGCTGTGCCACTGAGGTATGAGAGATAAGTTCAGGACACTGGTCCACAAGAGACCTCCCAGCTCCACGTAATATCAAATGGTGAAAATCTCCCAGAGATCTCCATCTCAATGCCAAGACCCAGCTCCATTCAAAGACCATCAAGCTACAGTGCAGGACACCCTATGGCAAACAACTAGCAAGACAGGAACACAACACCATCCATTAGCACAAAAGCTGCCTAAAATCATAATAAGGCCACAGACACCCCAAAACACACCACCAGACCTGGACCTGCCTACCAGAAAGACAAGATCCAGCCTCATCCACCAGAACACAGGCACTGGTCCCCTCCACCAGGAAGCCTACACAACACACTGATCCAAACTTAGCCAGTCAGGACAGACACCAAAAACAATGGAAACTATGAACCTGCAGCCTGTGAAAAGGAGACCCCAAACAGAGTAAGTTAAGCAAAATGAGAGCAGAGAAACACACAGCACATGAAGGAGCAAGGCAAAAACCCACCAGACCTAACAAAAGAAGAGGAGATAGGTAGTCTACATGAAAAAGAATTCAGAATAATGATAGTAAAGATGATCCAAAACTTTGGAAATAGAATGGAGAAAATTCAAGGAACATTTAGCAAGGACCTAGAAGAACTAAAGAGCAAGCAAACAGAGATGAACACCACAATAAATGAAATTAAAAATTCTCTAGAAAAGATCAATGGTAGAATAACTGCGGAGGAAGAACGGATAAGTGACCTAAAAGATAAAATAGTGGAAATAACGACTGCAGAGCAGAATACACAAAAAAGAATGAAAAGAACTGAGGACAGTCTCAGAGACCTCTGGGACAACATTAAATGCACCAGCATTCGAATTAAAGGGGTCCCAGAAGAAGAAGAGAAAAAGAAAGGAACTGAGAAAATATTTGAAGACATTATAGTTGAAAACTTCCCTAATTTGGGAAAGGAAATAGTTAATCAAGTCCAGGAAGCACAGAGAGTCCCATACAGGATAAATCAAAGGAGAAACACGCCAAGACACATATTAATCAAACTATCAAAAATTAAATACAAACAACAAATATTAAAGCAGCAAGGGAAAAACAACAAGTAACATAAAAGGGAATCCCCATAACGTTAACAGCTGAACGTTCAGCAGAAACTCTGCAAGCCAGAAGGGAGTGGCAGGACATATTTAAAGTGACGAAAGAGAAAAACCTACAACCAAGATTACTCTACCAGCAAGGATCTCATTCAGATTTGATGGGGAAATTAAAAGCTTTACAGAAAAGCAAAAGCTTAGAGAATTCAGCACCACTAAACCAGCTTTACAACAAATGCTAAAGGAACTTCCCTAGGCAGGAAAAACAAGAGAATGAAAAGACCTACAATAACTAACTGAAAACAATTAAGAAAATGGTAATAGGAACATACATATTGATAATTACCTTAAATGTAAATGGGTTTAATGCTCCAACCAAAAGACATAGACTGGCTCAATGGATACAAAAACAAGACCCATATATATGCTGTCTAGAAGAGACCCACTTCAGACCTAGGGACACATACAGATTGAAAGAGAGGCGATGGAAAAAGATATTCCATGCAAATGGAAATCAAAGGAAAGCTGGGATAGCAATTTTCATATCAGACAGAAAAGTCTTTAAAACAAAAACTATTACAAGAGACAAAGAAGGACACTACATAATGATCAATCCAAGACTAAGATATAACAATTGTAAATATTTATGCACCCAACATAGGAGCACCTCAATACATAAGGCAAATACTAACAGCCACAAAAGGCAAAATCGACAGTAACACAATCATAGTAGGGGACTTTAACACCCCACTTTCACCAATGGACAGATCATTCAAAATGAAAATAAATAAGGAAACCCAAGCTTTAAATGATACATTAAACTAGATGGACTTAATTGATATTTATAACACATACCATCCAAAAACAACAGAATACACATTCTTCTCAAGTGCTCATGGAACATTCTCCAAGATAGATCATAACATCCCCCAAGATAGATCATATCTTGAGTCACAAATCAAGCCTTGGTAAATTTAAGAAAACTGAAATCATTTGAAGTATCTTTTCTGACCACAACGCTATGAAACTAGATACCAATTACAGGAAAAAATCTGTAAGAAATATAAACACATGGAGGCTAAACAATACACTACTTAATAACCAAGAGATCACTGAAGAAATTAAAGAGGAAATAAAAAAATACCTAGAAAAAATGACAATGAAAACACAACGACCCAAAACCTATGGGATGCAGCAAAAGCAGTTCTAAGAGGGAAGTTTATAGCTATACAAGCGTACCATAAGAAACAAGAAACATCACGAATAAAAAACCTAACCTTATACCTAAAGCAATTAGACAAAGAACAAAAAAAGGCCAGACTTACCAGAAGGAAAGAAATCATAAAGATCAGATCAGAAATAAATGAAAAAGAATGAAGGAAACGATAGCAAAGATCAATAAAACTAAAAGCTGGTTCTTTGAGAAGATAAACAAAATTGATAAACCATTAGCCACACTCAAGAAAAAAAGGGAGAGGACTCAAATCAACAGAATTAGAAATGAACAAGGAGAAATAACAACTGACACTGAAGAAATAGAAAAGATCATGGGAGATTACTAAAAGCAACTATATGCCAATAAAATGGACAACCTGGAAGAAATGGACAAATTTTTAGAAATGCACAACATTCCGAAACTGAACCAGGAAAAAATATAAAATATGAACAGACCAATCACAAGCACTGAAAT
Source organism: Physeter macrocephalus (assembly GCF_002837175.3). NCBI lineage: Eukaryota > Metazoa > Chordata > Mammalia > Artiodactyla > Physeteridae > Physeter > Physeter macrocephalus. Next base: position 52,769,231 of record NC_041234.1, on the reverse strand, counting down.
TGAAACTGTGATTAAAAATCTTCCAACAAACAAAAGTCCAGGACCAGTTGGCTTCACAGGTGAATTCTATCAAACGTTTAGAGACGAACTAACAGCTATTCTTCTCAAATTCTTCCAAAATATAGCAGAGGGAGGAGCACTCCCAAACTCTTTCTATGAGGCCACCATCACTCTGAAACCAAAACTAGACAAATATGTCACAAAGAAAGAAAACTAAAGGCCAATATCCCTGATGAACATAGATGCAAAAATATTGAACAAAATACTAGCAAACAGAATCCAACAGCACATTAAAAGGGTCATACACCATGATCAAGTGGGGTTTATCCCAGGAATGCAAGGATTCTTCAATATACGCAAATCAGTCAAAGTGATACACCATGTTAACAAATTGAAGGAGAAAAACCATAACAACATCTCAATAGATGCAGAGAAAACTTTCGACAAAATTCAACACCGATTTATGATAAAAACCTTCCAGAAAGTAAGCATAGAGTGAACTTTCCTCACCATAATAAAGGACATATATGACAAACCCACAGCCAACATCATCCTCAATGGTGAAAAACTGAAACCATTTCCACTAAGATCAGGAACAAGTGAAGGTTGCCCTCTCTCACCAGTATTATTCAACATAGTTTTGGAAGTTTTAGCCACAGTAATCAGAGAAGAAAAAGAAATAAAAGGAATTCAAATTGGAAAAGAAGAAGTAAAGCTGTCACAGTTTGCAGATGACATGATACTATACAGAGAGAATCCTAAAGATGCTACCAGAAAACTACTAGAGCTAATCAATGAATTTGGTAAAGTAGCAGGATACAAAATTAATGCACAGAAATCTCTGGCATTCTTATACACTAATGATGAAAAATCTGAGAGTGAAATTAAGAAAACACTCCCATTTACCATTGCAACAAAAAGAATAAAATATCTAGGAATAAACCTACCTAAGGAGACAAAAGACTTGTATGCAGAAAACTATAAGACACTGATGAAAGAAATTAAAGATGATACAAATAGGTGGAGAAATATACCATGTTCTTGGATTGGAAGAATCAACATTGTGAAAATGACTCTACTACCCAAAGCAATCTACAGATTCAATGCAATCCCTATCAAATTACCACTGGCCTTTTCCACAGAACCAGAATAAAAAAGTTCACAATTTTATGGAAACACAAAAGACCCCAAATAGCCAAAGCAATATTGAGAAAGAAAAACGGACATGGGGGAATCAGGCTCCCTGAGTTCAGACGATAGTACAAAGCTACAGCAATCAAGAGAGTTTGGTACTGACACAAAAACAGAAATATAGATCAATGGAACAGGATAGAAATCCCAGAGATAAATCCATGCACATATGGTCACCTTGTCTTTGTTAAAGGAGGCAAGAATATACAATGGAGAAATGACAGCCTCTTCAATAAATGGTGCTGGGAAAACTGGACAGCTACATATACAAGAATGAAATTAGAACACTCCCTAACACCATACACAAAAATAAACTCAAAATGGATTAAAGACCTAAATGTAAGGCCAGATACCATCAAACTCTTAGTGGAAAACATATGCAGAACACTCTATGATATAAACCACAGCAAGATCCTATTTGACCCATGGCCTAGAGAAATGGAAATAAAAACAAAAGTAAAGAAATGGGACCTAATGAAACTTAAAAGCTTTTGCAAAGCAAAGTAAATGATAAACAACACGTAAAGACAACCCTCAGAATGGGAGAAAATATTTGCAAATGAAGCAACTGACAAAGGATTAATCTCCAAAATATACAAGGAATACATGCAGCTCAACATCAAACAAACAAAAAACCCAATCCAGAAATGGGCAGAAGAACTAAATAGACATTTCTCCAAAGAAGATATACAGATTGCCAACAAACACATGAAAGAATGCTCAAGATCATTAATCATTAGAGAAATGCAAATCAAAACTACAATGAGATATCATCTCACACCCGTCAGAATGGCCATCATCAAAAAATCTAGAAACAATAAATGTTGGAGTGGGTGTGGAGAAAAGGGAGCCCCCTTGCACTGTTGGTGGGAATGTAAATTGTACAGCCACTATGGAGAACAATATGGAGGTTCCTTAGAAAACTAAAAATAGAACTACCATACGACCCAGCAATCCCACTATTGGGCATATACCCTGAGAAAGCCATAATTCAAAAAGCGTCATTTACCAAAATATTCATTGCAGCTCTTTTTACAATAGCCAGGACATGGAAGCAACCTAAGTGTCCATCGACAGATGAATGGATAAAGAAGATGTGGCACATATGTACAATGGAATATTACTCAACCATAAAAAGGAATGAAACTGAGTTACTTATAGTGAGGTGGATGGATCTAGAGACTTTCTTAGAGGGAAGTAAGTCAGAAAGGGAAAAAAAATACCTCATGTTAACACAAATATATGGAATCTAAAAAAGAAAAGAAAAGAAAAAAATGATTAGAATAACCCAGGCGCAAGATGGGAATAAAGATGCAGACCTACTAGAGAATGGACTTGAGGATACGGGGAGGGATAAGGGTAAGCTGGGACAAAGTGAGACAGTGGCATGGACATATGTACAGTACCAAACGTAAAATAGGTAGCTAGTGGGAAGCAGCCACTTAGCACAGGGAGATTAGCTTGGTGCTTTTTGACCACCTAGAGGGGTGGGATAGGGAAGGTCGGAGGGAGGGAGATGCAAGAGGAAAGAGATATGGGGACATATGTATATGTATAACTGATTTACCTTGTTATAAAGCAGAAACTAACACCATTGTAAGGCACTTATTCTCCAATAAAGATGTTTTTCAAAAGTTAAAAAAAAGAAGAATCTGTCCTACCTACTTCACGAGATTGCTCTGAAGATTAAAATGAGATGGTGATAAGAAGGTACAAAACTATTTGTAATGAGGTGGATGGACCTAGAGTCTGTCATACAGAGTGAAGTAAGTCAGAAAGACGAAAACAAATACTGTTTGCTAATACATGTATATGGAACGTAAAAAAAAATGGTATTGATGAACCTAGTGGCAAGGCAGGGAAAAAGACGCAGACGTGGAGAACGGACTTGAGGACACAGAGGGAGAAGGCATAGCTGTAACGAAGTGAGAGGATAGCACTGACATATATACCTTACCAAATATAAAATGGATGGCTAGTGGGAAGCTTCTGTATAGCACAGGGAGATCAGCTCCGTGCTTTGTGAAGACCTAGAGGGATGGGATAGGGTGGGTGGGAAGGAGACGCAAGAGGGAGGGAATATGGGGATATATGTATACGTATAGCTGATTCACTTTGTTATACAGCAGAAACTAACACAACATTGTAAAGCAATTATACTCTAATAAAGATATAAATAAAATAAAAAATAAATTTTAAAAATGGCACCAAAAAACTCCCCCCAGAACATTTTCAATTGTACAACCTTGTAAGGGAATCTAATAAAAGTCCATGTTTAATGTCTCCATCTCTCCTTTATGAAAATGCTATGACTTTTGCTTTTGCTTGTTATGGTACAATAAGTTTCTTTGAGCTTAAAGGTAAATACAGAGTACTATTAGACTTTTATTTTGTTTCCTTCCTTTTTGCTTCCTGTTCTGCACTTTAGGTTAGTGGAGATATTTGGGAAATACTGTTTAATAGCCACAAAATTATGTAGGTGCTGAAGAGTGAAGTGATTAAGAGTGTAGATTCCCAAAACAGACTGAGTTCAAATCTTGGCTCAGCTACTTACTAGCTATATTGTTATGGACAAGTCACTTAATCTTCCTAGCCTTAATTCCCTCATCTCTAAAGTGCAGATAATATCACCTATCTCTTAGAATTATAGAGTGGATTAAATTACCCTGTGTGTGTGTACGTGTATGTATAGCACTAAGATCAGTGCTTAGCATTAACTATGATTAAGTTGGGTGTGCCTCTACTTGGAGATTTGATCTCTGGCAAACCCTTTTAAATGTGGTATTCTAAATGGGTCTCAGAAAAATTCAGACTGTTATATACAATAGTGCTCCTAGAGACTTATTTAATGAGAATTATTCAGTAGTGATTCCTATTTGAATACCTCAAATACTTCCACACTACTTAGCCCAAGGCCTGCAACATAGTAAGATCTCAGCACATGTTTGTTGCAATGATGAATGAGTATATTACTAAATTTTATATACTACAAATTTTATCAACTTGAAGAGTTAAAAAATTCTCTTTCAGGTATCATTGCATTCTGATATTAGTGAGGGAGCTTGGTATGAGAAAAGCTATGAGGTGGAGAGAAAGCATCCAACTAGGAAGCAAAACCTCCGGGTTCTAGTCTCAGCTGTGCTATCTATTACTTAAGTATATAATCTTGGGCAAGTCACTGCATCTCTTAGGTCCTCATTAGTTCAATCTGGAAAACTAGGATAATAATAATTTTTAAAACTTGCAACAGGAGTGTTGCCTTACTGGTAGTCCGGGTACTATCAATCCTTTTTTACAGCTAGAGGAATTCTCAGGGCAGTTTGTGGGCAGCAAAGTGTCTGTAAATTAATGGTAGATTGCTTAGATCTCCTGCATCAAGGTATGAAAGTTCAGGAGGTTATTATTAGGCATCAGAATCAGACTAAGCATCTGAATTATAAGGGTCACATTTAGACAGGCCTGATGATATAAAATTTAGGCATATCTTACAGACACAAGAACAAGGGCTAGACACTCCTCAAATTTGACAAATTCTGGGAACCCAGTGAGTTATTTATATGTTCTATATATAAGTCCTTTGACAGATATATGGTTTGCAAATATTGTCTTCCAGCATGTAGCTGGTTTTTCATTATTTTAACAGGGTCTTTTACAGAGGAAAATGTTTTTAATGCTGATAAGGTCAGGTCCAATTCATCAATTTTCCCTGTAATGGATTGTGCTTTTGGTGTCAAATATCAGAACTCGTCACCAAGCCCTAGGTCCCAAGGATTTTCTCTTATGTTTTGTTGTAAAAGTTTTATAGTTTTATGTTTTTTACTTAGAATTATGATACATTTTGAGTTAATTATTGTATAAAGTGTGAGTATAACTTTTTGCCTATGGATATTCAATTGCCCCAGCACCATTTGTTATTTACACCTTCAAATTGAATTGATTTTTCATCTTTGTAAAAAAAATTGGGAATATTTGTGTGGAGCTATTTCTGGGTTCTTTATTGTGTTCCACTGATATATGTGTTTTTCCCTCCACCAGAACTACATTGTTTTAATGACTGAAGCTATATAATGTCTTAAAGTTGCTTAGAGTGATATCACTCAACTTTCTTCTTGTTTTTCATAGTTGCTTTTAGCTATTCTAGTTTTTTTGCCATGTGAGTATCTCAATAGATGCAGAAAAAGCATTTGATAAAATTCAACATATGTTTGTGATAAAAATTCTCAGCAAATTGGGTAGAGAAGGAAAATGCCTCAACATAATAAATCCCATATATGACAAGCCACAGCTAACATCATAATCATGGTGAAAAGGTAAAGACTTTGCTTCTAAGGTGAGGGTGCCCACTCTTACCACTCCTATTCCACATAGTACTAGAAGTACTAGCCAGAACAATTAGAAAAGAAAAAGAAATTCCCTCAAAACATTAAAAATATACACCTAAACAACTAGAGAAAGAAGAACAAACAAAACTCAAAGTTAATGGACAGAAAGAAATCATAAAGATTGATTAATCCTTTGTCAGTTGCTTCGTTTGCAAATATTTTCTCCCATTCTGAGGGTTGATCTATTGTTTTCTTCATCTCTATTTCATTTATTTCTGCTCTGATCTTTATGATTTCTTTCTGTCTACTAACTTTGAGTTTTGTTTGTTCTTCTTTCTCTAGTTGCTTTAGGTGTATGTTTTTAATGTTTTGAGGGTCTTTCTTTTTACAAGGAGCTCATGCAGCTCAATATCAAAAACAAAACAATACAAAAATGGGCAGAAGACCTAAATAGACATTTCTCCAAAGGAGATCTACAGATTGCCAACAAACACATGAAAGGATGCTCAACATCACTAATCATTCGAGAAATCAAATAAAAATGACAATGAGGTATCAAATCACACCAGTCAGAATGACCATTATCAAAATATCTAGAAACAATAAATGCTGGAGAGGATGTGGAGAAAAGGGAACCCTCCTGTACTGTTGGTGGGAAAGTAAATTGATAGAGCCATTATGGAGAACAGTATGGATGTTCTTTAAAAAACTAAAAATAGAACTACTATATGACCCAGGAATCCCACTACTGGGCATATACCCTGAGAAAACCATAATTCAAAAAGAGACATGTACCACAATATTCATTGCAACACTATTTACAATTGCTAGGACATGGAAGCAACCTAAGTGTCCAATGACAGATGAATGGATAAAGGAGATGTGGCACATATATACAATGGAATATTACTCAGCCATACAAAGAAACATAATTGAGTTATTTGTAGTGAGGTGGATGGACCTAGAGTCTGTCATACAGAGTGAAGTAAGTCAGAAATAGAAAAATAAATACCGTATGCTAACACATATAAATGGAATCTAAAAAAAAAAAGGGTTCTGATGAACCTAGGAGCCGGACAGGAATAAAGAAGCAGATGTAGGAATGGACTTGAGGACACGGGGAAGGGGGGAGGGTAAGCTGGGATGAAGTGAGAGAGTAGCATTGACATATATATACTACCAAATGTAAAATAGATAGCTAGTGGGAAGCAGCTGCATAGCACAGGGAGATCAGCTTGGTGCTTTGTGACCACCTAGAGAGGTGGAATAGGGAGGGTGGAAGGGAGATGCAAGAGGGAGGGGATATGGGGATATATGTATACACAGAGCTGATTCACTTTGTTATATAGCAGAAACTAACACAATATTGTAAAGCAATTATACTCCAATAAAGATGTAAAAAAATAGAAAACAATAGGAAATATCAATGAAACTAAAAGCTGTTTTTTTAAAAAGATAAACAAAATTGATAAACCTTTAGCCAGACTCATCAGGAAAAAATGGGAGAGAGCTCAAATCAATAAAATTAGAAATGAAAAAGGAGAAGTTACAACTGACACAGCAGAAATACAAAGGATCATAAGAGACTACTATAAGCAACTATATGCCAATAAAGTGGACAACCTAGAAGAAACGGACAAATTCTTAGAAAGGTCCAATTTCCAAGACTGAAGCAGGAAGAAATAGAAAATACGAACAGACCAGTCACAAGTACTGCAATTGAAACTGTGATTAAAATACTCCCAACAAACAAAAGTCCACGACCAGATGGTTTCACCAACAAATTCTATCAAACACTTAGAGAAGAGTTAACACCTATCCTTCTCAAACTCTTCCAAAAATTTGCAGAGGAAGGAACACTCCCAAACTCATTCTATGAGGCCACCATCACCCTGACACCAAAACCAGACAAAATTCCCACAAAAAAGAAAATTACAGGCCAATATCACTGATGAACATAGAAGCAAAAACCCTCAACAAAATACTAACAAACCAAATCCAACAATAAATTAAAAGGATCATACACCATGATCAAGTGGGATTTATCCCAGTGATGCATAGAAAACAATAGGAAATATCAATGAAACTAAAAGCTGTTTTTTTAAAAAGATAAACAAAATTGATAAACCTTTAGCCAGACTCATCAGGAAAAAATGGGAGAGAGCTCAAATCAATAAAATTAGAAATGAAAAAGGAGAAGTTACAACTGACACAGCAGAAATACAAAGGATCATAAGAGACTACTATAAGCAACTATATGCCAATAAAGTGGACAACCTAGAAGAAACGGACAAATTCTTAGAAAGGTCCAATTTCCAAGACTGAAGCAGGAAGAAATAGAAAATACGAACAGACCAGTCACAAGTACTGCAATTGAAACTGTGATTAAAATACTCCCAACAAACAAAAGTCCACGACCAGATGGTTTCACCAACAAATTCTATCAAACACTTAGAGAAGAGTTAACACCTATCCTTCTCAAACTCTTCCAAAAATTTGCAGAGGATATTTTTCAATATCTGCAAATCAATCAGTGTGATACACCATATTGATACACCACCATTATTCTTCAACAAGTTGAAGAATAAAAACCATATGATCATCTCAATAGAAGCAGAAAAAGCTTTTGATAAAATTCAACACCCTTTTATGATAAAAAAAAAACTCTCCAGAAAGTGGCCATAGAGGGAACCTACCTCAATATAATAATGGCCATATATGACAAACCCACAGCTAACACTGTACTCGGTGGTGAAAAGCTGAAAGCATTTCCACTAAGATCAGGAACAGGGCAAGGATGTTCACTCTCACCAATGTTATTCAGCATAGTTCTGGAAGTCCTATCTATGGCAATCAGAGAAGAAAAAGAAATAAAAGTAATACAAATTTTTAGAATAAACTTCTTTATATCTACAAGAAACTTTGCTGGGATTTTCATAATGACTACATTAAACTACAGATCAATTGAAGAAGAACTGGCTATACAATATTGAGTCTTACAATCCAGGAATGTAGTATGCCTCTTCATTTATTTAAATCTTTGATTTCTTTCCTCAGTGCTTTTTAATTTTCAGTATACAAATCTTCTACATGTTTTGTTAGATTTACAAGGAAAATTTTAATGATTGTAAATAGTATTATATGTTTAATTATGGTGTTTACATGTTCATTGTTAGTATATAAAAATACAATTGATTTTGTATGTAATCTTGTATCTTGTTACATTGCTGAGCTCATTATTTTTATAAGTTTATAAATTCTTTGGTATTTTCTATGTAGATCATATGTCATCTGCAAATAAAGACAGTTTAATTCTCCCTCTCTGATATCTATGCTGTTTATTTTCTTTTCTTACCTTATTGCACTGACTAGAAATTCCAGTACTATGTTGAATAAGAGTACAGGGAGTTGGATCATATGGTAACTCTATTTTCAGTTTTTTAAGGAACCTCCATACTGTTTTCCATGGTGGCTGCACTAATTTTAAACAGTGTGTAGGAGGGTTCCCTTTCCTACACAACCTCTCCAGCATTTATTATTTGCAGACTTTTTGAAGATGGCCATTCTGACAAGTGTGTGGTAGTACCTCATTTTAGTTTTTAACTGCATTTCTCTAAAAATTAGCAATGTTGAGCATCTTTTCATGTGCCTGTTGGCTGTCTGTATGTTTTCTTTGGAGAAATGTCTAGGTTTTCCACCCATTTTTTGATTGGGTTGTTTTGTTTTCTATATTGAGTTTATGAACAGTTTGTATATTTTTGAAATTAATCCCTTGTCAGTCTCATTGTTTGCAAATATTTTCTCCCATTCTGTAGGTTGTCTTTTCATTTTGTTTATGGTTTCCGTTGATGTGCAAAAGGTTTTATTTGTTTATTTTTGCTTTTATTTCCATTACTCTAGGAGATGGATCCAAAAAATATTTCTGCGATTTATGTCAAAGGGTGTCTGCCTATGTTTTCTTCTAGGAGTTTTATAGTATCCAGTCTTACATTTAGGTCTTTAATCCATTTTGAGTTTATTTTTGTATCTGGTATTAGACAATGTTCTAATTTCATTCTTTTACATGTAGCTGTCCAGTTTTCCCAGCATCATTTATTGCAGAGACTGTTCTTTCTCCATTGTATATTCTTGCCTCTTTTGTCATAGATTAACTGACCATAAGTATGTAGGTTTATATCCTGTTCCATTGATCTGTGTGTCTGTTTTTGCGCCAGTACCATATTGTTTTGATTACTGTCACTTTGTAGTATAGTCTGAAGTCAGGGAGCATGATTCATTCATCTCCGTTCTTCTTTCTCAAGAATGTTTTGGCTATTTGGGGTCTTTTGTGTTCCATACAAATTTTAACATTATTTGTTCTAGTTCTGTGAAAAATGCCATTGGTAATTTGGTAGGGATTGAATTAAATAAGTAGATTGCCTTGGATAGTATGGTCATTTTAATAATATTGATTCTTCCAATCCAAGAACACAGTACATCTTTCCATCTGTTTGTGTCATCTTCAATTTTGTCATCAGCATCTTATAGTTTTCAGAGTATAGGTCTTTTGCCTCTTTTGGTAGGTTTATTCCTAGGCATAGAGTTACCTATGATCCAGCAATCCTACTCCTGGGCATATATCAGGAAAAGCCAAAAACTCTAATTTGAAAAGATACATGCACCCCAATGCTCATAGCAACACTATTTACAATAACCAAGACATGGAAGCAACCCAAGTGTCCTTTGACAGATGAATGTATAAAGAAGATGTGGTATGTTTATACAATGGAATATTACTCAGCCATAAAAAATGAATGAAATTATGCCATTTGCAGCAACATGGATAGGCATAGAGATTACCATATTAAGTGAAGTAAATCATAAAGAGAAAGAAAAATATCATATGATATCTCATATATGGAATCTAAAGTAATGCTACAAATGAACTTGTTTACAAAATAGAAATAGAGTCACAGACATAGATAACAAACTTATGGTTACCAAAGAGGAAAGTGGGGGAGGGATAAATTAGGAGTTTGGGATTAACAGATACTCACTACTATATAAAATAGATAAACAAAGACCTACCTGTATAGCACAGGGAACTATATTCAATATCCTGTGATAACCTATAGTGGAAAAGAATCTGAAAAAGAATATATATACAATATATAGTATATATAGTATATATAATATATATAATATATATATGTTTATATATTACTTCTATATATATTACTTCAATAAAGAAAAAAGAGTACTGGGAGTAGACATCCTTGCATTGTTCCTGATCTTAAGGGAAAAGCATTCAGTCTTTTACCATTATATGTGTTGTTAGCTATAGTTGTTTTTGTAGATGCTCTTTGTGAAATTGAAGAAGTTTCCGTCTATTCCTATTTTTCTGACATATTTATCATGAAGGACAGTTGAATTTTGTGAAATGCTTTTTCTGCATCACATGATAAGATTATATGATTTTTCTTCTTTAGTTTGTTTTTTTCTTATCTTTTATTCCCATTAAAAAATTGTGGTAACATGGACATAACATAGAATATACTATCTAAACCATTTTCTGGACTTTCATATTGAAACTAAAAGCATTTTTTCATGTGATTATTTATCATTTGTAAGTCTCCTTTGGAGAAATGTCTATTCAGAGTCTTTGACATTTTAAATTATATCTGTCTTTATTATTGAGTTGTAAGAATTCTTTATAAATTCTAGACACAAGTACTTTATCAGATATATAATTTGCAAACATTTTCTCTCATTCTGTGGGTTGTGTTTTCACTTTCTTCATAGTGTCCTTGGAAGCAAAAACATTTTTAATTTTGATAAAATCCAATTTATCTTTTTTCTTTTGTTGCATGTGCTCGTGCCAAATCCAAGGTCGTGAAGATTTACTCCTGTGTTTTCTTCTAAAAGGTTTATAGGTTTTGCCCTTCTTTTTAGGTTTTTGACCTGTCTTGAGTTTTCTTGTTTATGGCATAAGTGTTTAATTTCATTCTTTTGCATGTGGCTATCCAGTTATCCTAGTGATATTTGTTGAAGAGACTTTTCTTTCCTCATTAAATAGTCTTGACACTCTTGTCAATATTAGTTGACCATAGATGTATGCAATGATTTCTGGACTCTCAATTCTATTCTACTGATCTATATGTCTCTCCTTGTGCCAGGACTGCATTGTCTTGATTACTACTGCTTTGCAGCAAATTTTGAAATTTGGAAGTTTTAGTCCTCCTACTATATTCTTCATTTCGACTTGTTTTGGCTATTCTGGGTCCCTTGCCGTTCTAAATGAATTTTTGCTTTCTCCCTGGTTGATACCTTTTTTTTTTTTTACATCTTTATTGGAGTATAATTGCTATACAATCTTGTGATAGTTTCTGCTGTACAACAAAGTGAATCAGCTAGAGTCAGCCTGTCAGTTCCTGCAAAGAACTCAGCTGGTTTGCTTTACTCTGTATTCAAGATGCAAACTGAGATTAAACATGAACCTGCAGACAAGTTATTTTAAATTAAACACAAGTCACTTGAAAATACACTATGTAAAGTTTTTGTTTTCTTACGAGTTAGATTCTGTCTGTGTAATGAATAATGACTAAGATATGCTGAAGTTCTCACAAAGTTACCAGGAAATCTATACAAATCTCTTTCCAATTAAAAATGAGTAGCAACCGTGTCTAACAAAGTCCTTTGGAAAAAGAGCATAGAGGAGAAATCTTGCCATGTATTTAAAGATAATAAAATTATCAATCATGACTAGCTGCATTAGATTATTTGACTTAAAGATATTTGATACAAATAATTTCAGTGTTAAGTTAAAAATATATTGAGTATGTGCTTTACTGTACAGAGTATCATTTATCTAATAGATTATATTATTTAACTACCTTTGGAATTGTGTTAATCATAACCTAAACTAAACCAAACTAAAAAGAGTATATGACATATGAAGCCATTACAATGAATAAAACAATATCTGTGTGAAAAAACTCAGCTGGGATTCTGATAGGGATTATGTTGAATTTGTAGATCATTTTAGGAAGTGTTGCCATCTTAACAATATTGCCTATTTTAATCTATGAGCATGGGATATTTTCCCATTTATTTAGATCTTCTTTAATTTCTTTTAACAATTTTTTGTCATTTTTAGAGCATAAATTTGGCACTTCTTTTGTTAAATTTATTCCTCTTTTATTTTTATTTTTGCTAATGTAAGTGGAATTGTTTTCTTAATTTTATTTTCAGATTGTTCATTGCAAGTGTGTAGAAATACAACTGATTTTTTATATTGATCTTGTATCCTGCAATCTTGCTGAAAGTTATTAGTTCTGATAGTTTTTTATATAAATTTATTTTATTATTATTTATTTTTGGCTGCGTTGGGTCTTTGCTTTCTCTAGTTGCAGTGAGCGAGGGCTACTCTTCATTGTGCTGGCTTCTCTTGTTGTGGCGCACGGGCTCTAGGGGCACGGGCTTTAGCAGTTGTGGCTCACGGGCTCTAGAGTGCAGGCTCAGTAGTTGTGGCGCACGGGCTTAGTTGCTCTGCAGCATATGGGATCTTCCCGGACCAGGGCTCGAACCCGTGTGCCCTGCATTGGCAGGCGGATTCTTAACCACTGCACCACCAGGGAAGCCCATTCTGATAGTTTTTTCATGGATTTTCTATATATAAAATGGATGATATGTGGTAGATTGTTTTTTTTTTTCTTTTTTTGCTGCCATAATGAATTACCACAAACTTACTGGCATAAAACCACATGAATTTATTTTTTTATAGTTTTGTAAATCCAATGTCTGGTTATGGTTGTACCATGCTAAAATCATTACCTATATCATTATATTTGAAGTGAATTTATTGTAGACAGTTTATAGTTGGGTCACAGTTTTTTATCCTCTGCCAATCTCTCTCTCTTTTTAACTTCAAAAAATCGTGGTAAAATACAAGTAGAATAAAAGTTGACATTTTAACAATTTTAAGTGTATAATTTAGTGGCATTAATTATATTAATAAAGTTGTATAACCATGATCACTATTTGCAAATGTTTCATGACTCCAAAGGGAAACTTTGTTCCCATTAAGAGGTAACTCTAAAACCCCCTCCTCCCAGCCCATGGTAATCTCTAGTTTACTTTATATCTCTATGAGCTTGCCTGCTCTAAATATTTCATATGAATGGAATTATACAATATGTGACATTTTGTCTCTGGCTTTTTTCACTTAACATAATGTTTTCAAGGTTCACCTATGTTTCAGAACGTATCAGAGTTCTGTTTCATGGCTGAATATTATCCCATTGTGTGTATATGCCACATTTTGTTTATCCATTCATCTATTAATGGACATTTGATTTGTTTCCCCCTTTTGGTTATTGTAATTCTTTCTTGGACATTGTTGTACAAGTATCTGTTTAAGTCCCTGTTTTCAGTTCTTTTGAGTATATACCTAGGAGTGGAATTGCTGGGTCATACTGTAGTTCTATGTTTAACTTTTTGAGGAACTACCAGCTTCCACAGTGGCTGTATCATTTTACATTCCCACCAGCAATGTATGGGAATGTAATACCTTTCTCCACATCCTTGCCAATACCTGTTTTTTTCCTTTTTAAAAACAGCCATCCTAGTAGGTGTAAAGACATTGCATTGTGATTTTGATTTCTTTTTCACTAATGACAAATGATTTTGAATATCTTTTTATGTGTTTATTACTCATGTATATATCTTCCTTGGAGAAATATCTATTTAAGTCCTTTGCCCATTTTTAATTGGGTTGTTTATTGTTTCATTTTAGGAGTTATTTACATATTCTTGATATTAAACCTGTATTAGTTTGATTTGGCTGCCATAACAAAACACCATAGACTGGGTGGCTTAAACAACAGAAATTTATTTTCTTACAATTCTAGAGGCTAGTAATCCAAGATCAAGGAGTCAACAGGTTTATTTTCTTCTGAGGCCTCTCTCCTTGGCTTGCAGATAAATGGTCACCTTCTCACTCTGTCATCAGATGGCTGTTCCTCTGTCTGTGTCCTAATCTCCCCTTCTTATAAGGACACCAGTCATATTGGATTAGGACCCATGCTAGCAGCTTCACTTTAACTTAATTACATCTTTAAAGGCCCTATCTACAAAAACAGTCACATTCTATGGTACTGAGGATTAGAGCTTCAAAATATGAATTTTGGGGAGACACAATTCAGCCCATAACAAAGCTTATCAGATAAATGATTTGTAAATGTTTTTCTTCCATTGTCTGGGTTGTATTCTCACTCTCTGATAGTGTCCTTTGATGCACAAAAGTTTGCAAGTTTAATGAAGTCCAATTTATCTATTTTTTGCTTTTGTTGCCTATGCTCTTATGTCATATTTAAGAAACCATTGCCATACCTAAGATCATGCAGATTTGCTCCTATGTTCTCCTTTAAGAATTTTATAGCTTTAGCTCTTAAATTGAAGTCTTTGATCCATTCTAAGTTTTGTATAAGATATAAGGTATGGGTCCAACTTTATTCTTTTGCGTATGGATATCCAGTTTTCTCAACACCATTTGTTGAAGAGACTATTCATATTATTTCCCATTGAAAAGTCTTGATACACTTGTTGAAAAATCAGTTGACTATAGATGTATGGGTTTATTTACAGATTCTCAATCCTATTCCATTGGTTTATGTCTATCTTTAAGCCACTTCCATACTGTCTTGGTTACTGTAATTTTATGGTAAGTTTTGATATCAGCAAATGTGTCCTCCAGCTTTGTTCTTCTTTTTCAATATTGTTTTGGCTATTGTGAGTCACTTGAAATTCAACATGAATTTTAGGATGCGGTTTTCAATTTCTGCAAAAACAGTGCCATATTGGTATTTTGATAAGGATTGCACTGAATCTGTATATTTCTTTGGGTATTATTGTCATTTTAACCTTAAGTCTTGCAGTCTATGGACATGACATGTCTTTCATTTATTTAGGTCTTTAATTTCTTTCAGCAATGTTTTATACTTTTCACTGTACAAGCCTTTCACCTCTGTCTTAGCATGGGCTGCTATAACAAATACCATAGAATAGGTGGCTTAAACAACAGAAATTTATTTCTCACAGTTCTGGAGGCTGAGATGTCCAAGATCCAGGTGTTAGCCAATTTGGTTCTTGGTGAGGGCCATTTTCCTTCTTTGTAGATGGCCATCTTCTCATTGTATCCTCACATGATGGGTAGAGAGTTTATCACTCTCATATCTCTTCTAATAAGGGCACTAATCCCATACATGAAGGCTCCAATATAATGACCTAATTACCTCCCAAAGACCCCACCCACCTCCAAATGCCACCATTGGGGATTAGGGCTTTAACATATGAATTTGGGGGAAACATAAACATTCAGTCCATAGCAACCTCCTTGGCTAAGGTTATCCCTATATAATTTACTCTTTTGTATGCTATTGTAAATTGAATTGTTTTCTTAATTTTCTTTTCAGATTGTTCATTGCTAGTCTTTAGAAATACAACTGATATTTGAGGATATTTGAGGTTGATTTTGTGTCATGTAACTTTGCTGATTAGTTTATTAGCTCTAACAATTTAAAAATGTTCTTCAGATATTTCTCTCTATAAGATCATATCATATGTAAATAAAATAAATCTCATCTTTCTTTCCAATTTAGATGTATTTTATTTCTTTTTCTTGCCTAATGCTTTGGGTAGGACATCCAGTACTATGTTGAGTAGAAGTGGTGAAAGTGCACAAACTTGACTTGTTCCTGATGCTAGAGGAAAAGCTTATAGTCTTTCACCGTTGAATATGGTGTTAGCTGTGGGCTTTTCATATACAGTCTTTATCATGTTGAGGAAACTCCCTTCTCTTTCTAGTTTATTAATTTTTAATCATGAAATGGTATAGTATTTGGTCAAATGGTCTTTTTGCTTCAATTGAGAAGATCATGGATTTGTTTCCTCGCCATTCCATTAATGTGGTTTATTGCTTTGACTGATTGTCATATGTTGAACCAAACCTCTTTTTTGGTGTTATCTTCTTTTAAAAATTTTTATTGGAGTATAGTTGATTTACAATGTTGTGTTAGTTTCAGGTGTACATCAAAGTGAATCAGTTATACATATACATATATCAACTCTTTTTAAAGATTCTGTTCCCATATAGGTCATTACAGAGTATTGAATAGAGTTCCCTGGGCTATACAGTAGGATCTTATTAATTATCCATTTGATATATAGTAGTGTGTCTATGACAATACCAACCCCCCAATTTATCCCTCCCCTGATTTCCCCCTTGGTAACCATAAGTTTTTCTACATCTGTGACTCTATTTCTGTTTTGTAAATAGGTTCATTTTTATCCATTTTTATAGATTTCACATACAAGTGATATCATATGATATTTGTCTTTCTCTGTCTTACTTCACTCAGTATGACAACCTCTAGGTCCATCCATCTTGCTGCAGATGAAATTATTTTGATCTTTTTAAGGGCTATGTAATATTCCATTGTATATATGTACCACATCTTCTTTATCCATTCCTCTATTGATGGAAATTTAGGTTGCTACTATATCCTGGCTATTGTAAATAGTGCTGTAATGAAAATTAGGGTGCATGTATCTTTTCAAATTATGGTTTTCTCTGGGTATAGGCCTAGGAGTGGGATTGCTGGGTCATATGGTAGTTCTATTTTTAGTTTCTCAAGGAAACTGCATACTGGTCTCCATAGTGGCTGTACTAATTTACATTCCCACAAACAGTGTAAAGGGGTTCCCTCTACAGCATTTATTGTTTGTAGATTTTTTGATCGGTGTGAGGTGACACCTCATTGTAGTTTTGATTTGCATTTCTATAATAATTAGTGATGTTGAACATCTTTTCATGTGCTTTTTTGGCCACCTGTATGTCTTCTCTGGAGAAATGTCTGTTTAGATCTTCTGCCCATTTTTCGATTGGGTTGCTTGTTTTTTTGATATTGAGCTGCATGAGCTGTTTCTATATTTTGGAGATTAATTCCTTGTCAGTCACTTCATTTGCAAATAATTTCTCCCACTCTGAGGGATGTATTTTTGTTTATAGTTTCCATTGCTGTACAAAAGGTTTTAAGTTTAATTAGATCCCATTTATTTATTTTTGTTTCTATTTTCATCACTCTAGGAGGTAAATCAAAAAAGATCTTTCTTGTGATTTATATCAAAGAGTGTTCTGCCAAAATGGTACAGATGAACCAGTTTGCAGGGCAGAAATAGAGACATGGATGTAAAGAAGAAACATATGGACACCAAGGGAGGATAGCGGTGGCAGGGGGGATTGTTGATGGTGGTGGGATGAATTGGGAGATTGGGATTGACATATATACATTAATATGTGTAAAATAGATAACTAATAAGAACCTGCTGTATAAAAAATAAATAAATAAAAATTTTTAAAAAAGAGTGTTCTACCTATGTTTTCCTCTATGAGTTTTAGAGTATCTGGTCTTATATTTAGGTCTTTAATCCATTTTCAGTTTATTTTTGTGTATGGTGTTAGGGAGTGTTCTAATTTCATTCTTTTACATGTAGCTGTCCAGTTGGCCCAGCGCCAATTATTGAAGAGACTGTATTTTCTCCATTGTATATTCTTGTCTCCTTTGTCATAGATTAGGTGACCAAGGCGAGTGGGTTTATCTCTGGAATTTCTAACCTGTTCCATTGATCTATGTTTCTGTTTTTGTGTGAGTATCATACTGTTCGATTACTATAGCTTTGTAGTATAGTCTGAAGTCAGGGAGCCTGATTCCTCCAGCTCTGTTTTTCTTTCTCAAGACTGCTTTGGCTATTTGTAGTCTTTTGTGTTTCCATACAAATTTTAATTTTTTTGTGTTAATTCTGTGAAAAATGACCTTGGTAGTTTGAAAGGGATTGTATTGAATCTGTAGATTGCTTTGGGTAGTATAGTCATTTTCACAATGTTGATTCTTCCAATCCAAGAACATGATATATCTCTCCATCTGTTTGTATCATCTTTGATTTCTTTCATCAGTGTCTTATAGTTTTCTGCATACAGGTCTTTTATCTCCTTAAGTAGGTTTATTCCTTGGTACTTTATTCTTTTTTGCAATGGTAAATGAGAGAGTTTCCTTAATTTCTCTTTCAGATTTTTTTTGTTAGTGTATAGGAATGCAAGAGATTTCTGTGCATTAATTTTGTATCCTGATACTTTACCAAATTCATTGATTAGCTCTAGTAGTTTTCTGGTAGCATCTTTAGGATTCTCTATGTATAGTATCATGTCATCTGCGAAGAGTGACAGTTTTACTTCTTTTCCGACTTGTATTCCTTTTGTTTCTTTTTCTTCTCTGATTGCTGTGGCTAAAACTTCCAAAACTATGTTGAATAAAAATGGTCAGAGTGGGCAACCTTGTCTTGTTCCTGATCTTAGAGGAAATTGTTTCAGTTTTTCACCATTGAGAATGATGTTAGCTGTGGGTTTGTCATATATGGACTTTATTATGTTGATGTAGGTTCCCTCTATGCCTACATTCTGGAGAGTTTTTTTATCATAAATGGGTGTTGAATTTTGTCAAAAGCTTTTCAAGAGAAAAAGTGAGAAGAGTCAAATCAACAGAATTAGAAATGAAAAAGGAGAAGTAACAATTCTTACTGCAGAAATACAAAGGAGCATGAGAGGTTACTACAAGCAACTGTATGCCAATAAAATGGACAACCTGGAGGAAATGGACAAATTCTTAGAAAAGCCCAAACCAGGACCAAATGGCTTCACAGGTGAATTCTATCAAACATTTAGAGAAGAGCTAACACCTATCCTTCTCAAACTCTTCCAAAATATAGCAGAGGGAGGAACACTCTGAAACTCATTTCATGAAGCCACCACCACCCTGATACCAAAACCAGACAAAGATGTCACAGAATAGAAAACTGCAGGCCAATATCACTGATGAACATAGATGCAATAATCCTCAACAAAACACTAGCAAACAGAATCTAACAGCACATTAAAAGGATCATACCCCTTGATCAACTGGGGTTTATCTCTGGAATGCAAGGATTCTTTAATATACTCTAATCAGTCAATGTGATACACCATATTAACAAATTGAAGGATAAAAACTATATGATAATCTCAATATTTATAAGCTTTTGATTTTTTCATTTACATTGGTGATGACAGCATGATTCAGGAGAGAAATTTTCCATCTCTTAATTCACATTCGTCAGGGCTGCTTTGTTCATGGAAAAAGAAAAGTCTTACAGGAAATTTTCATCTCTTTTCCTATAGTGGCTGCAGCTATATTATTTACAAATCTTATCATCCCACTGCCCCATTTACCTTAGAGATGCCTACCTTATTGATGAAAGTCTTCAATTTTCTTATATGTTCTGGTTATAGTAACTTAATTAACAAAATTTATTTTATCTTCTTGGCTGTCACAGCAATGACTATTTTGTTTTAAGAGAAGTCTTCCACTTCTCATCCCTGCTTGCTTCATCTATAGTTACTTTACTAATGAAAATCTTATATCACTATGTCTGCACTGGCATAGATTTCTTTTTCTTTTAAAAAAAATAATGAAACAAGTCTTCCTATTCTTTGAGTATCTCAGCAGTAGTTGTTTCGTTATGTAAACTAGATGTGGTTACTTCATTCTTGAAGAAAGTTTTCCCATATCTTTCTTTATATTAGCAGTGGTCACTTGTCCAGAATAGTAGTCATTCATCCCTTGTATCTGCCCAGGTATGGCTACTTTGCTCATTCAAGAAGTCTTCTAATTCCCAGTTTAAACTTGTCCTAGCTGATCACCTTGTTCATGAAATAAATCTTCCATATTTCTTTTGCAATTATCCATAGACAACGTACTTAGTAAACACATTTTCTATCTCTAACCTCTCAATCTTCACCAGCCCCAGCAAATTTATTAACAAAAGAACTCTTCTTCCTTTGCCTGCAAGGGACATAACTGCCTTATTTGGGAAAATTCTTCCACCTTCATGACGTTGCTGAGACAAATTCTCCCTTCTTCCCCATCTCACGCACCCAATCACCACATACATTTTCCCACTTCCTTGTCTGTCCCAACCATGGCTCCAGAATTCATGAAAGAAATCTTCAGCCTCCTTATATGGCGCATAGTTCTTTGATATGAAAAGTAGTCTCCTTCCTCCCTCTTTGAACTGGCCATAGCTAGGTTTTTTCTCTAAATAAGTCTCCCACCTCCCTGCAGAGGAAGTATCATAAAGTGGTTAGGAGCAGAATGTCTACAGTTATACTGCTTGGATGTAAAGTATGGCTCTATCCCTTACTAGCTGTATAACCTTGAACAATTAATTTAATTGCCTTATGCCTCAGTTCCCTCATCTGTAAGATGGGAATAACAATAACAATAATAATATCTACTTCATAGTTTGTTTTCATGATTAAATATGACAATCTATGTAAAATGCCTAAAACACACAGTAAATACTAGAAGTGTTGGATAATATTATTTTTTCATATTATATATTGCAAATCAACAAGAAAAAGAAAAATATATAAAGAGCTCCAGACCTAAGTGCTTTGTTCATGAATAACTGTTCAACTTCCCATGCCTACGATGACCATGGGTACAATTTTTATTAAAAAGTCTTCCCTATTGCTTCTTGAATTGGCCATGGCTATATTGTTTACGAAAGAAGGCTTTCCTAAACAATTTGTCACCTCTTTGTCAGCATCTTTGGTGATGTTTTGTTCACAAAAGATGTGTGCTATGGTCTGAATATTGTGTCCCCTCCGAATTCTTATGTTGAAATCCTAACCCCCAACGTGATGGCATTAGGAGGTGGGACCTTTCAGAGGTGCTTAAGTCATGAGGATGGAGACCTAATGAATGGGATTAGTGACTGCCCTTCTAAAAGAGACCCCACAGTGCTCCTTAGCCCCTTCTACCATGTGAGATTATAGCAAAAAAACAGCTAACTATGATCCAGAAAGTAGGCCTTCACCAGACACCAAATCTGCCAGTGCCTTAATCTTGGACTTCTTAGCCTCCAGAACTGTGAGAAATAAATTTCTGTTTTTTATAAGCCACCCAATCTATGGTATTTTGTTATATTAGCCTGAATGGACTAGATAATTTGGTTTGCTTTCTAGTCTGCACTAGTCCTGTCTACTTGGATCATAAAATGTCTTTGATCTCCAAATCTGTACCATCCATAGCTTCACAAAGTAAGTCTTCCATACACTGTTTGCACTGGCCACATGGCTACTTTGTTTAAGAAGAAAGCTTCCATTTGCCTTACTGTTCCAAACACTGTGTTTACTTTGTTTATGAACAAATATTCTCTTTGTAAGCATTGACCATGGCTACTTTGTTCACAAGTCTTTCACTTTCAGTTTTCTTTCACCTCCTTTACAGCACAGGCCATGGATACCTCATTCCTGAAGAAAGTCTTCCACTTCTATGGGATCTTCACCTGCCAGATTTTGACTACTGTGCCTAGTTTGTATCCCTTATTTTTATTGCACATTTGAATCCTTCTGGTGAAACCTTCACATATGCATTCTCCTGCCAAACACCAGGAGACTAATGGCCAGATCATTTGTATCAAACAAGGTACTGGATTATGACTGCTGCTATGTCTCCTAATGATAATCCAACTGGGCTAACTAGTTTACTACCATGATATTCCCTATAACAACTCACTGCATTTCTCTATCCTTAATATTCACTTTCAGAACAATTACGATTGCCAATCTTGCTACCTCCTTGTGTTTCCTAGTTTCACCAATATATTGACAGCTTACAGACAGACATATAAAGAGTATTCTAACCAATACAAAGGCTCAGGCAAGGACATCCGAGTGGGAGACTTCTTTTGCTTCCCTTCGCTACAATTTTATACTGAATACCCTTGCCAATTCATAAACATTCATGTTTTCATGCTTTATGTTTCATCCTACTAATTTCTCCAACTCAAGAAGGATAATACAAGTATAACATGAAAAATATGCTGTAATCATGGTGAGACAATGGCCAGCTTGGATACCTGGTTCCCTGAAATGTGTACAAATTACAAAAGCAGTCATGTTAACTGCCTACCACCTCAGGAATGCACCAGAGAGCATTAGGGCTCTCTATTGGTAAATCTGTAAAACCCCAGACTCTGTCTAAGGAAAGGTATCTTGGGGACAAAAGTTCATCCCAACTCAGCCCCTTCATTGGACCCACTTGTCCAAGCAAACACAGACTATTAGCTAGTAAAAGTCAACCACGGATTAATGCTCTTTTCTCTAAAAAATATGCACCACTTCTCTTGTTTAGACCTACTGTTCCTTGTTTCCAACATCTCTGAACCCCATTTGGCTTCACACCTTTGCTTTTTGATCCTCAACTCATGCCTGCTTAAAAGCTTGATGAGTTAATTTGGATGTGCATTTCTGGCTTGAAAGTTTCCCCTTCTTTCAGACCTGATAGTCTGTATTCCTACTCCAGATCTACACAGCATAATTGCAGGTAAGAGGTTCTCCTGATTTTCACCCAACTGTCTGGGTGATCAGCGTATATTCATAGGTTCTTCTCCCCAAAGACCCCTGCAACACCCTCAATACCAGTCCAACTCCATCCTTCAGAAAATAGATATGGAAAATGCATATATATGTATATGTTTCCTTATAAAAATTACAAATATTATAAAATTCAAAAGTATCTAGTATACTCGTTTACTAGGAAAACCTGTCAGGCTGGTATTTCTATAATCTTGACTAATAAGGGTGGTGTTGAGATGAATCCTGTTCATTCTACAGTGAATGGGAGGTTAATTTTTTCAATTGGGCAAGTGAGAATTATTTATGGTTTCTGACTACCATATGGTTATGTTTGTTTGTCCCACCCAGGAGTTTCTTACCAGAGCTGCCATTCATCAGATCTGCAAAGGGGAACAGCCAGTCAGCATGCCACTACATCCTAACAACTGGTCCAGGAACTATCCAGAAGCCAAAGTCTCTAGAACATCTGGACACTTCTGCATATGGCCATAAACACTAATTCTGCATACAGCCATAAACACTAATTCTCTAGTAGCATGTCCAGGAAGTAACTAAGGAAGGACCCTAATCCGTCCCTGTATGCATGTTCTAATTCAGAAAGAAGGAGGGCTGGAACACAAGAGACAATGTTGTGTTGCAGGACAAAATGGAGTGTATGTCAGGCATGGTGGAAAAATATATTTAAATATATAAGCTGGAAATTAAAGGAAAGTGTGCATAGGGTGGAGTCGTAGGAAAAAACCTGAAAAGACAGGTGGCAATATTACACATTTCTATTTTTTTCTAAAATATAGGAATGTTTCTTAAGTGCCCTTCTTAAGAGAGAAGGTATTTTGAATGAGTGGTGGATTTTAAATGAGATATTTAAATTCATACTTTGTAGGATCTGAGAAGCTGTCATGGATTGACCAACACTTCTTTTATCTCTTTGATTCTCTCTCTCTCCCTTTTGTCCAAATAACATTAAGCCTCTGTTATGGACTATTTTTCTAATAAAAATATAGCTCTAGGAATATCATTTTTCCTTGGGAAATGCTCTTATATAAGAGACGGTTCATTTAGAGTGTCAGCCACTTCAAGGATCACATTTAGTTCAGGAATTTTATTTTGTTTTCAAGTTTTCATGAGAGTGGGACTGATGTTATATTCTTACATACTCTAATAGCTGCTCTTTAAACTTTAGAAAGCTGAGACTCACAAAAGACTTTGGAGATGCTTTGTCACTTCCAGTGGGAGAAATATCAGTGTGCAGTTGCTAAAGAGACCCAGAATCAAACCAATTTCTTGAGAATGAGATCACTCTCCCTGGAATTAAACATTTTAAATGAAAGCTATATTTAAAAAGTCTTGTATATATGTTGGTACTTTATCTGGAGGATTAAGAGCCGAATTGACAGTAAGAAGAAATTTGTATAGAAATACATTATTTGAAATATGTTTTTGTTATTATCTACTGGAGGTGTAGATGCCAGAAGGGAAATTCTTGGTATCTGACCAGAAACCTTGAAAATTATAGGACACATGAGAGATTTGGGATTTAAATAATATAACAGCAGGGCTCATTACTTATACCAGAAGGCACCCTAGTCTACAACTGAAGGAGGGACCTGGGCTCAAACCAGAATTTAAAAAAAAAATTTATTGGCGTATAGCTGATTTACAATGCTGTGTTAAGCAAAGTGAATCAGTTATGCATAAATATATATCCACTCTTTTTTAGATTCTTTTCCCATATAGGCCATTACAGAGTACTGAGTAGAGTTCCCTGTGCTATACAGTAGGTCCTTATTAGTTATCTGTTTTATATATAGCAGCATGTACATGTCAATCCCAATCTTCCAATTTATCCCTCCCCCCCACCCCCCAGTAACCATAAGTTTGTTTTCTACATCTGGGACTCTATTTCTGTTTTGTAAATAAGTTCCTTTTTACCCTTCTTTTTAGATTCCACACATAAGCGATATCATATCATATTTGTCTTTCTCTGTCTGACTTACTTCACTCAGCATGACAATCTCTAGGTCCATCCATGTGGCTGTAAATGTCATTATTTTCTTCTTTTCTTTAGCTGAGGAATATTCCTTTGTATATATATGTACCACATCTTCTTTATCCATTCCTCTGTCGATGGACATTTAGGTTGCTTCCATGTTATGGCTATTGTAAGTAGCGCTGCAATGAACAATGGGGTGCATGTATACTTTTGAATTATGGTTTTCTCCAGATATATGCCCAGGAGTGGGATTGCTGGATCATATGGTAGCTCTATTTTTAGCTTTTTTAAGGAACTTCCATACTGTTCTCCATAGTGGCTGTACCCATTTACATTCCCACCAACAGTGTAGGAGAGTTCCATTTTCTCCACACTCTCTCCAGCATTTATTGTTTGTGGATTTTTTGATGATGACCATTCTAACCGGTATGAGGTAACACCTCATTGTAGTTTTGATTTGAATTTGTCTAATAATCCCAACCAGGAATTTGAAAACTTGGATCTGAGAAGACAGAAGATAACGGTGAGGCAGAGGGTGAGGGAAGAAAACTGATTCTTTGTAAATATTTTGGGCGTTTAATTTATTTTTGAAGAAGTGGTTGAATTGATAGAAGGGAGCTAATAGTTTTAAATGTTAGAGGATGAAGGATAGTTAACATTTTATGCCGCTGTCATATGTTGTTTGGTTTTGATGATGCTCTTTTAGAGTATAAAATATATAACCTTTGTAGTGAGATTTCTGGGGTGAGGGGCTGTATTGTTATTGAAGGAGAATGTCATTAGTATTTTAAATTGGTGTCATTGTATTATTTGAATTATAACGATTCTGTTATATTCTGAACAACATGTATTCTTCACTGTTGAGCTTTGTTGGAAAGGAAGGATATTTATATAGTTAAATGTGAGGGGGAAATTTGTGGCATTTTAGAGTGATGCTATCATATTATATGCAGTGTAATGATGCTTGTGCAGTGCATAACCTTGTCACTTAAGAGTGGTGGATTGAGAGGGCTTGTATACTTAGTACTTATACTGGTATCTAGTAGTAGAAAGCATTTAATAAATATTTGTTGATTGGATTAATGATTAATTGAGTGAATATTTGCATGGTATTTCTGCAATATTTATCTGGTATTTCCTCATAAATGCCTGAAAAAATAAAGTTTATATTTGTTTTATAAATAAAAATTATCTGGTATTTCCACTCAGAAACACCTGGATGAGGCAAACAAACATAACTAGATGGTAGTCAAAAAACATGAATAATCCTCACAAGCTCAGAAAAAAATCTTCCCATATGCTGTAGAATGAACAGGACCTCTCATGCCAGCACCTCCCTTAGTAGTCAAGTTTCTAGAAATGACAGACTTTCCTCTTTTTAGGGCATATGTATACTAGATATCTATATGGAATATCTGTCCATATCCCTGGAAGGCCAATTAATATTGGCTATATTTGTGGTAAGCATCAAGAGGAGGATTTGGGAATTTAGGATATTAACTTTGGAACTGTAAGGCAGAGAGACACTTGGGTTCAAATAGTAAGATTTTGGAGCTGCATCACTTATGAAAGGTGACTTAAACTGAAGCTGCTGAAGAGACCAGATAATAATTAGGTATATGATGACACCCTCTGGATTAGACCAAGGGAAAGAAGCCAATGGTGGTGTTGTAGTGAGTATTTTAAACAGATGACCTCCACTTCCTCTGGGAAATGACGTTCCCAATATACATGGTCATAAGGGTGGGCTCCCAGTGGCTGTATTTCAATATTGCACTATGTCTATGATCATAATGATCAGTTTTACACTATTCCTATGATCTCTAATAATTACAATATTCCTATGATCATAGCTGATTGGATCGGGGGTAGGAATCAGACTCAGCTGAGCTATTCAGAGTCTCTTCCCTACAGAGTTAGAATTGGGATAGAGGGAGAAAATTTTTTCTGTGACCAAGCTTACTATATGTGTAACAAGTATAACTCTTAACTCCACAAATGGGAGCGTGGGAAATTCTACATTATTTTATTTAACTTTAATTAAATCCATTATTTTATTTAAGTTTAATTAAATAATTAAATCCAACTCCAAATTTTCACCCCACTGAACTGGTGAGAAGTTAAATGCAAGTGAATTTTGAGGTCCTCCTATTCCCATAAGTTATAGAAGACTATTAGAGGTTTGTGTGGTTCTGGAACAATTTAGTGATGATATCCTTATTGTCCATGCCTGCTTACTATCCTTGAAATCTGGTGGCTCTATAACTTCTGTGATAACTATGGGTGAGATTTTTTTTTTAACCACAAAAAGAAATTTTCTGTAGGTATCTTCTGGTTTTGGTTCTAACTCCTCCGAGATACGAAAATACAAAAGTCTTTGCTTTTATAATGGAATAGGAAAAAAATATATGGAGAGAAACCCCCTCAAATTAATGTCTCAATAAATTATACTGCTGCTTATGTTAACTTCAGAGCTGTTGAGTGGACATTTTAAGGTATCCTCAGGATTGCCTCTCCAGATCTCTGCAATTCTTCCTTTTCTGGTTACTACTCTGTTCTAATCTACAGAGCTGAGCCCAGAGCCACAGAGATAAGGTCTCACTCATTGTGATGGTCATTTTTATGTGTCAACTTGGCTAGGCTACAGTCCCCCATTATTCACTCAAACACTAATCTAGTTGTTGCTGTGGAAGGTGTTTTGTAGATGTGATTAAAGTCTATAATCAGTTAACTTTAAGAAGATTATCCTAGATAGTACAGGTGGCTCTTATCCAATCAGTTGTAAGGCCTTGAGAGGAAAGTAAAAGCTTCCCTGAAGAAGAATAAATTCTGTCCGTGGATAGCAGCTTCAACTTGTGACCAAGATATCTATCTAGAATATATTTTCTGATGGTCTGCCCTATGAATTTTGGATTTGCCTAGTCAGCTCCCACAATCACATGAGCCAATTACTAATAAATCTCTTAATACATACAATACATATATTATTATCATAATATCTATTTAATATAGCTCTAGATATATTGTCTTAATCCATTCAGGTTGCTATAACAAATTACTACAGACTGGGTAACTTATAAACAATAGAAATTTCTTTCTCACAGTTTGGAGGCTGGAAAGTCCAAGATCAAGGTGCTAACATGGTCAAGTTCTGGTGAAAGCCCTCTTCCAGGTAGCAGACTTTTGACTTCTCACTGTGTCATCACATGGTGGAAGGGAACCAGGGAGCTCTGTGATGTCTCTTTTATAACAGCACTAATCCTATTCATAAGAGCTCCACCCTCATGGCCTAAGCACCTTCCCAAAGCCGCACATCCTAATACCATTATATTAAGTGTATGTTGAGGATTTCAACATATGAATCTTGGGGAAATATAACCATTCAGACCATAGCATGTTATGTATGTATGCCATAGATGAATGGTTTAAGGATAGATACACTTAATCCAAACAAGATTGATCAGATTCTCTCTCATAAAGTTGTGATTCTGAACTTAGACACAGAGAGATTAAAATGTATCACCTTAATGACAAAGCAATAGGAGGAAGGCTCAAACACTCCTGTTGCTGAGGTCCCCAGAGCTGCCGTGGTATCTTGAATTCTGTGACATACCCTAGGTTTATCCTAATAACATACTTTTTTTGCTTAAGTAAGATAAAATTGGTTTCCAATATTTCTAACCTGAGAGTACGGAGTATGTGGGAAATAACACAGGCCCCATCAAAATACTTACTACTTGTAGTAGGAAAGTATTATTTCCTCCTGATGTGTGCCACAATAATTTTGGCTCACACTTAAATATAATTAAAACTAAATATCCAGAGAGTAGTATTAGTAATTAGAGTAAGAATAAAAAGAATTCCACCCATAAAACAATTACTGGATTTTCTAATGAATATTGGGAGATATCTTGGAAGGAATGTATGAGTGTGGATTTT
Source organism: Physeter macrocephalus (assembly GCF_002837175.3). NCBI lineage: Eukaryota > Metazoa > Chordata > Mammalia > Artiodactyla > Physeteridae > Physeter > Physeter macrocephalus. The sequence goes on along the minus strand of NC_041234.1, from coordinate 52,740,295 downwards.
GAAGGTTCTATTTACCAAGAGAATGAGAAATATAACTCTGGATTGGGCTGACACTCACTAGAGACATCTCATTCAATATGATAGCTCAGGCAGCAGACTGAGGTTCTCATGAGTTCTGAATGGGCTGGTGCAAAACAGGTCCGGAGCTGGCTACTCTAGCTGCCACTGAAGAATAAAAATGCCTTTGACACAGTTTTAAAAGAAACAAAGGGGAAGCAAAACTGGCGGAGTAGGTAGCACAGGATCCATTCTTCAAAAGAAACACTAAATAATTGAGCAAAATTCTGTCAGAAACAACTTTGTAAGAACTATGCAAAATACTCAAAAGTTCAGAGCAACCAAGAAAATCCTCAATCAGGAAAAACGCAACTTGGACAGCCACATGCAGAAGAATGAAACTGGACCATGATATTACACAATACACAAAAATTAACTCAAAATGGATTAAAGACTTGAGCATAAGACCTGACACCATAAAATTCCTATATGAAAACATAAATGGTAAGCTCCTTGATATCTGTAGTGGAGATATTTTTTTTTTGATTTTACACCAAATGCAAAGGCAACAAAAGCAAAATAAAGAAGTGGGACTACATCAAACTAAAAAGCTTCTATACAACAAGGAAACCATCAACAAAATGAAAAGGCAACCTACTGAATGGGAGAAAATATTTGCAAATCACATATCTGATAATATACAAAAATAAAAAGAGTTCAGAGAACTAAATAGTAAAAAAAAATGGGATTTAAAAATGGGCAGAGGAACTGAATAGACATTTTTTGTAAAGAAGACATATAGGTGGTCAACAGCCACGTCAAAAGTTGCTCAACCTCATCAGGGAAACGGAAATCAAAACCACAGTGAGAGATACCAAAACCAGATAAAGATGTCACAAAAAAAGAAAACTACAGTCCTGTATCACTGGTGTACATAGATGCAAAAATCTTCAACAAAATACTAGCAAACAGAATCCAACAGCATTACAAGGATCATACACCATGATCAAGTGAGCTTTATCCCAGGAATGCAAGGATTCTACAGTATACTCAAATCAAACAATGTGATAAACTATATTAACAAATTGGAGGAGAAAAAACATATGATCATCTCAGTAGATGCAGAAAAAGCTTCCGACAAAATTCAACACCCATTTATGATAAAAACCCTCCAGAAAGTAGGTATAGAGGGAGCTTACCTAAACATAATAAAGGTCATATATGACAAACCAACAGCCAACATCATTCTCAATGGGGAAAAAATGAAAAGATTTCCACTAAGATCAGGAAGAAGACAAGGTTGCCCACTCTCACCACTATTATTCAACATAGTTTTGGAAGTTTTAACCACAGCAATCAGACAAGAAAAAGAAATAAAAGGAATCCAAATTGGAAAAGAAAAAGTAAGACTGTCACTGTTTGCAGATGACATGATACTATACATAGAGAACCCTAAAGATTCTACCAGGAAACTACTAGAGCTATTCAATGAATTTGGTAAAGTAGTGGGATACAAAATTAATGCACAGAAATCTCTTTATAGAGGGAGCTTACCTAAACATAATAAAGGTCATATATGACAAACCAACAGCCAACATCATTCTCAATGGGGAAAAAATGAAAAGATTTCCACTAAGATCAGGAAGAAGACAAGGTTGCCCACTCTCACCACTATTATTCAACATAGTTTTGGAAGTTTTAACCACAGCAATCAGACAAGAAAAAGAAATAAAAGGAATCCAAATTGGAAAAGAAAAAGTAAGACTGTCACTGTTTGCAGATGACATGATACTATACATAGAGAACCCTAAAGATTCTACCAGGAAACTACTAGAGCTATTCAATGAATTTGGTAAAGTAGTGGGATACAAAATTAATGCACAGAAATCTCTTGCATTCCTATACACTAATGATGAAAAATCTAAATGAGAAATTAAGGAAACACTGCCATTTACCATGGCAACATAAAGAATAAAATACCTAGGAATAAACCTACCTTAGGAAGCAAAAGACCTGTATGCAGAAAACTATAAGACACTGATGAAAGAAATTAAAGATGATATAATCAGATGGAGAGATATACCATGTTATTAGATTGGAAGAATCAACATTGTGAAAATGACTCTACTACCCAAAGCAATCTACAGATTCAATGCAATCCCTATGAAACAACCAATGGCATTTTTCACAGAAATAGAACAAAAAATTTCACAATTTGTATGGAAACACAAAAGACCCCGAGTAGCCAAAGCCATCTTGAGAACGAAAAATGGAGCTGGAGGAATCAGGCTCCCTGACTTCAGACTATACTGCAAAGCTACAGTAATCAAGACAGTATGGTATAGGCACAAAAAGAGAAATATAGACTAATGGAACAGGATAAAAAGCCCAGAGATATACCCACACACATATGGTCACCTTATCTTTGGCAAAGGAGGCAAGACTATACAATGGAAAAAAGACAGCCTCTTCAATAAGTGGTGCTGGGAAAACTGGACAGTTACATGTACAAGAATGAAATTAGAACACTCTCTAACACCATACACAAAAATAAACTCAAAATGGATTAAAGACCTAACTGTAAGGCCAGACACTGTAAAACTCTTAGAGGAAAACATAGGCAGAACACTCTATGACATAAATCACAGCAAGATCCTTTTTGACCCGCCTCCTACAGAAATGGAAATAAAAACAAAAATTAACAAATGGGACCTAATGAAACTTAAAAGTTTTGTGCAACAAAGGAAACCATAAACAAGATGAAAAGACCCTCAGAATGGGAGAAAATATTTGCAAGTGAAGCAACTGACAAAGGAATAATCTCCAAAATATAAAAGCAGCTCATGCAGCTCAATATCAATAAAACAAACAACCCAATCCAAAAATGGGCAGAAGACCTAAATAGATATTTCCCCAAAGAAGATATACAGATTGCCAACAAACACATGAAAGGATGTTCAACATCATTAACCATTGCAGAAATGCAAATCAAAACTACATTGAGGTATCACCTCACACTGATCAGAATGGCCATCATCAAAAAATCTACAAACAATAAGTGCTGGAGAGGGTATGGAGAAAAGGGAACCCTCTTGCACTGTTGGTGGGAATGTAAATTGATACAGTCACTATGGAGAACAGTATGGAGTTTCCGTAAACAACTAAAACTACAACTGCCATATGACACAGCAATCCCACTACTGGGCATATACCTGGAGAAAACCAAAATTAAAAAAGAGTCATGTACCACAATGTTCATTGCAGCAGTATTTACAATAGCCAGGACATGGAAGCAACCTAAGTGTCCATCGACAGATGAATGGATAAAGAAGATGTGGCACATATATGCAATGGAATTTACTCAGCCATACGAAGAAACAAAATTGAGTTATTTGTAGTGAGGTGGATAGACCTAGAGTCTGTCATACAGAGTGAAGTAAGTCAGAAAGTGTAAAACAAATACTCTATGTTAACATATATATATGGAATCTAAAAAAAAAGAAAATGGTCATGAAGAACCTAGGAGCACGACCGGAATAAAGATGCAGACCTACTAGAGAATGGACTTGAGGACACGGGGAGGGGAAAGTGTAAGCTGGGATAAAGTGAGAGAGTGGCATGAACATATATACACTACCAAGTGTAAAACTGATAGCTAGTGGGAAGCAGCCACATAGCACAGGGAGATCAGCTCGGTGCTTTGTGACCACCTAGAGGGGTGGGATAGGGAGGGTGGGAAGGAGGGAGGTGAAAGAGGAAAGAGATATGGGTGTATATGTATATGTATAGCTGATTCACTTTGTTATAAAGCAGAAACTAACACACCATTGTACAGCAATTATACTCCAATAAAGATGTTAAAAAAAGAATGTAAATAATTTGGAAAAAAAAGAAAGAATATGTGCCACATATATAGAATGTTATATTACTCAGACATAAAAAGAAATGAAATTGAGTTATTTGTAGTGAGCTGGATGGACCTAGATACTGTCATACAGAGTGAAGTAAGTCAGAAAAAGATAAATAAATACCATATGCTAACACATATATATGGAATCTAAAAAAAAAAAAAGGTTCTGAAGAACCTAAGGGCAGGACAGGAATAAAGATGCAGACATAGGGAATGGACTTGAGGACACGGGGAGGGTGAAGGGTAAGCTGGGATGAACTGAGAGAGTGGTATGGACATATATGCACTACCAAATGTGAAATAGATAGCTAGTGGGAAGCAGCCACATAGCACAGGGAGATCAGCTCGGTGCTTTGTGTCCACCTAGAGGGGTGGGGTAGGGAGGGTGGGAGGGAGACACAAGAGGGAGGAGATATGGGGATATATGTATATGTATAGCTGATTCACTTTGTTATATAGCAGAAACTAACACACCATTGTAAAACCATTATACTCCAATAAAGATGTTTATAAAAAAAGCACAATGAGATATCACCTCACATCTGTTAAAATGGCTATCATCCAAAAGACAACAAATAACAAATGTTGACAAGGATATAGAGAAAGGCAAACACTTGTGCATTGTTAATGAGAATGTAAATTGCTACAGCCACTATACAAAACACTGTGGCGCTTCCTCAAAAAATTCAAAATAGAACTTCAATATGATCCAGCAATTCCACTTCTGGGTATTAATCCCAGGGAAACAAAAACACTAATTTGGAAAGATACCTGCATCCCCATATTCATTTCAGCATTATCTACAATAGTCATCATATGGGAGCAATCTAAATATTCATCAGTGGATGAATAAAGAAAATGTGTTACATGTACAGGTGACCCTTGAACATCATGGGTTTGAACTGCACTTGTCCACTTATATACGGAATTTTTTCAATAAATACATACTACAGTACTACACTATTCATAGTTGATTGAATCTCTGGGTGTTGAACTGTAGATATAGAAGGCTGACTGTAAAATTATACATATATTTTCTACTGCAAGTTGGGGGATCAGCACCCCTAGCCCCCGTGTTATTCAAGGGTCAACTGTAGAAACATACACACGCACACACACACTGGAATATTACTCAGCCACAAAACATAAGGAAATCTCGCTATTTGTAACAATGTGGATGGATCTTGTGGGCATTGTGCTAAGTGAAATGTCAGGCAGAGAAAGGCAAGTACTTTATGATCTCACTTATATGTGGAATCTAAAAACAAAATGAAACAAAACAGCAACAACAAATGAGCTCATAGATATAGAGAACAGATTGGTAATTGCAAGAGTTGGGGGGTGGGTGAAATGTGGGAAGATGGTCAAAAGGTACAAGCTGCCAGTTATAGAATAAATAAGTCATGGGGATATCATTTATACCATAGTGACTATAGTTGATAACACTGTATTGCACATTTGAAAGTTGCTAAAGAGAGTAAATCTTAAAAGTACTCATCACAAGAAAAGTATTTTGTAACTAAGTATGGTGACAGATGTTAACTAGGCTTGTAGTAATCATTTCACAATATATACAAATATCAAATTATTATCTTGCACAACCTGAAACTAATATAATGTAATATGTCAATTATATTTCAATAAAAATGGAAAAAAATTTGAATGGTAGGAAGCTTTGCAGAATTTTTACTTGCCCTTACCCTAACCACTTGCCCACTTCATCTACATTCTTGAAGATAACAATCTGCATTCCCAGTGTGGGACTCTGGTCCATGGTTCCAGATAGAGCAGAGCAGATCTCATGCTCAAAGAATTGATTTTGTCTGTTCTGACCTGCTTGGGGTTACCTGAAGAACTGATGAAATGTGCTTGTCTTTGTTCCACTTATGTGAGAACCCACTCAAGATAGAAAAGTACTATTTTTTTTTACCTTGACTTTTTGAAAAAAATTTTTAACGTCTTTATTGGAGTACAATTGCTTTACAATGGTGTGTTAGTTTCTGCTTTACAACAAAGTGAATCAGTTATACATATACATATGTTCCCATATCTCTTCCTTCTTGCATCTCCCTCCCTCCCACCCTCCCTATTCCACCCATCTAGGTGGTCACAAACCACCTAGCTGATCTACCTGTGCCATGTGACTGCTTCCCACTAGCAATCCACCCTACGATTGGTAGTGTATATAAGTCCCTGCCAGTCTCTCATCGTCACAGCTTACCCTTCCCCCTCCCCATATCCTCAAGTCCATGCTCTAGTAGGTCTATGTTTTATTACCATCCTACCCCTAGTCTCTTCATGACATTTATTTTTCTTAGATTACATATATATGTGTTACCATACGGTATTTGTTTTTCTCCTTCTGACTAACTTCACTCTGTATGACAGACTCCAGGTCCATCCACCTCACTACAAATAACTCAGTTTCATTTCTTTTTATGACTGAGTAATATTCCATTGTATATATGTGCCACATTTTCTTTATCCAATCATCTGTTGATGGACACTTAGGTTGTTTCCATGTCCTGGCTATTGTAACTAGAACTGCAATGAACATTTTGGTACATGCCTCTTTTTGAATTAGGGATTTCTCAGGGTATATGCCCAGTAGGGGGATTGCTGGGTCGTATGGTAGTTCTATTTGTAGTTTTTTAAGGAACCTCCATACTGTTCTCCATAGTGGCTGTATCAATTTACATTCCCACCAACAGTGCAAGAGTGTTCCATTTTCTCCACACCCTCTCCAGCATTTATTGTTTCTAGATTTTTTGATGATGGCCATTCTGATCAGTGTGAGGTGATACATCATTGTAGTTTTGATTTGCATTTCTCTAATGATGTTGAGCATTCTTTCATGTGTTTGTTGGCAATCTGTATACCTTCTTTGGAGAAATGTCTATTTAGGTCTTCTGCCCATTTCTGGATTGGGTTGTTTGTTTTTTTGGTATTGAGCTGAATGAGTGGCTTATAAATTTTGGAGATTAACCCTTTGTCAGTTGCTTCATTTGCAACTACTTTCTCCCATTCTGAAGGTTGTCTTTTGGTCTAGTTTATGGTATCCTTTGCTGTGCAAAAGCTTTTAAGTTTCATTAGGTCCCATTTGTTTATTTTTGTTTTTATTTCCATTTCTCTAGAAGGTGGGTCAAAAAGGATCTTGCTGTGATTTATGTCATAGAGTGTTCTGCCTATGTTTTCCTCTAAGAGTTTGATAGTGTCTGGCCTTACATTTAGGTCTTTAACCCATTTTGAGTTTATTTTTGTGTATGGTGTTGGGGAGTGTTCTAATTTCATACTTTTACATGTATTTGGATTTGGATTCATTTTATTTATTTTTCTTCTCTGATTGCTGTGGCCAGAACTTCCAAAACTATGTTGAATAAGAGTGGTGAGAATGGGCAACCTTGTCTTGCTACTGATCTTAGTGGAAATGGTTTCAGTTTTTTACCACTGAGGATGATGTTGGCTCTAGGTTTGTCATATATGGCCTTTATTATGTAGAGGAAAGCTCTCTATGCCTACTTTCTGTAGGGTTTTTATCATAAATTGGTGTTGAATTTTGTCAGGAGCTTTCTCTGTATCTATTGAGATGCTCATATGGTTTTTCTCCTTCAGTTTGTTGATATGGCTTATCACGTTGATTGATTTGTGTATATTGAAGAATCCTTGCATTCCTGAAATAAACCCCACTTGATCACGGTATATGATCCTTTTAATGTGCTGTTGGATTCTGTTTGCTAGTATTTTGTTGAGGATTTGTGCATCTATGTTCATCAGT